>NC_088869.1:8144867-8299867 GCF_032884065.1 Artemia franciscana | reverse complement strand
AAATGACGACAACTAACTTCATGACGTCAGTCGACACAGAAACATGTGTCGACACAGAAACATATATATATATATATATAAAAACTAAAAAAACTAAAAAAACTAAAAAAAGGTAAAAAACTAAAAAAAATAAAAAATAAAAAAAAACTAAAAAAAAGGAAAAAACTGAAAAATAAGCTAAAATAAAGGTAAAAACCAATAAAAAACTAAAAAGAAAAAAAAGAAAAAACTAATAAATGACGACACTCAAAGAGAAAGCGACCAGGACAAAAGGAATGTTCGATTAGCAATCAACAAAGCACCGGGACACAGGGAGTATAAATGACGACCAGGACATAAGTAAAAAAAAAAAACTATCTATATATATAAAAATAAGTTGTCAAACTAAAAAAAGGCAAAAACTACAAAAAAAACTAAAAACTAATAAAAAAGCTAAAAAACTAAAAAAACTAAAAAAAAAGGCAAAAACTACAAAAAAAACTAAAAACTAATAAAAAAAATAAAAAAGCTAAAAAACTAAAAAAACTAAAAAAACTAAAAAAAGGTAAAAAACTAAAAAAACTAAAAACTAAAAAAAAACTAAAAAAAAGGAAAAAAACTGAAAAATAAGCTAAAATAAAGGTAAAAACCAATAAAAAACTAAAAAAAAAACTGAAAAAACTAAAAAAAGGCAAAAACTACAAAAAAACTAAAAACTAATAAAAAAAACTAAAAAAAAGGAAAAAACTGAAAAATAAGCTAACATAAAGGTAAAAACCAATAAAAACTAAAAAGAAAAAAAGGAAAAAACTAAAAAAAATTTTCATCTAAAAAACTAAAAAAAACTAAAAAAGGTAAAAACTAAAAGAACTAAAAAAGAAAAAAATAAATGACGACACTCAAAGAGAAAGCGACCAGGACAAAAGGAATGTTCGATTAGCAATCAACAAAGCACCGGGACATAGGGAGTATAAATGACGACCAGGACATAAGTAAAAAAAAAATTAACAAAACTAAAAAGAAGGTAAAAACTACAAAAAAACTAAAAAGAAAAAAAACCTAAAAACTAATAAAAAAACTAAAAAATCTAAAAATCTAAATAAACTAAAAAAGAAAAAAAAAGGAAAAAAATAAAGGAGAAAAACAAAACTAAAAAACGAATGTATATACAGACCGGTACACCGGGATACAAATGACGACCGGGACACAGGGAATATAAATGACGACCGGGACACAGGGACACAACTACAACGGGGACACCGGGGGAAACAGGGGGATATAAATGACGACCGGGACAAAAAAACTAAAAAGAAAAAAAAACTAAAAACTAATAAAAAAACTAAAAAATCTAAAAATCTAAATAAGCTAAAAAAGAAAAAAAAAGGAAAAAAATAAAGGAGAAAAACAAAACTAAAAAACGAATGTATATACAGACCGGGACACCGGGATACAAATGACGACCGGGACACAGGGAATATAAATGACGACCGGGACACAGGGACACAACTACAACGGGGACACCGGAGGAAACAGGGGGATGTAAATGACGACCGGGACACCGGGACAGGGAATGGTCGATTAGCAATCACCATCAACAAAGCTCAAGGGCAATCATTAGAATCATGAGGTATAGATCTGAATACAGATTGTTTTCCCATGGACCATTATATGTTGCATGTTCAAGAGTCGGTAAACCTGACAATCTATTTATATGCAAAGACATAGGGACAGCAAAGAATGTTGTATATTCGCAAGTTTTACGTAATTAAAACCATATATATATATATATCTATCTATATTCACAGGTGGGACATAGGGACACAACTACAATGGCGCGTAACTATTATGGCGCGTAACGACTTACGCGCGCGGGGGGGCTTGGGGGGGGCGCGAAGCGCCCCCACCAACTAGGTGTTGGGGTGGCGCGAAGCGCCACCCCAACAGCTAGTATCTATATATATAAAAATAAGTTGTCTGTGGATGGATGGATGGATGTGTCAGGTGACGTCACCTGAAAAAACTGGATCAGGTGACGTCAAAACTGAAAAAACTAAAAAAAGGCAAAAACTACAAAAAAAACTAAAAACTAATAAAAAAAAATAAAAAAGCTAAAAAACTAAAAAAACTATAAAGGTAAAAACCAATAAAAAACTAAAAAAAAAAACTGAAAAAACTAAAAAAAGGCAAAAACTACAAAAAAACTAAAAACTAATAAAAAAAGTAAAAAAGCTAAAAAACTAAAAAAACTAAAAAAAAACTAAAAAAAGGTAAAAAACTAAAAAAAATAAAAAATAAAAAAAAACTAAAAAAAAGGAAAAAACTGAAAAATAAGCTAAAATAAAGGTAAAAACCAATAAAAAACTAAAAAAAAAAGGAAAAAACTAATAAATGACGACACTCAAAGAGAAAGCGACCAGGACAAAAGGAATGTTCGATTAGCAATCAACAAAGCACAGGGACACAGGGAGTATAAATGACGACCAGGACATAAGTAAAAAAAAAAACTATCTATATATATAAAAATAAGTTGTCAAACTAAAAAAAGGCAAAAACTACAAAAAAAACTAAAAACTAATAAAAAAGCTAAAAAACTAAAAAAACTAAAAAAAAGGCAAAAACTACAAAAAAAACTAAAAACTAATAAAAAAAAATAAAAAAGCTAAAAAACTAAAAAAACTAAAAAAACTAAAAAAAGGTAAAAAACTAAAAAAACTAAAAACTAAAAAAAACTAAAAAAAAGGAAAAAACTGAAAAATAAGCTAAAATAAAGGTAAAAACCAATAAAAAACTAAAAAAAAAACTGAAAAAACTAAAAAAAGGCAAAAACTACAAAAAAACTAAAAACTAATAAAAAAAGTAAAAAAGCTAAAAAACTAAAAAAACTAAAAAAACTAAAAAAACTAAAAAAAGGTAAAAAACTAAAAAAAAATAAAAAATAAAAAAAAACTAAGAAAAAAGGAAAAAACTGAAAAATAAGCTAACATAAAGGTAAAAACCAATAAAAACTAAAAAGAAAAAAAGGAAAAAACTAAAAAAAATTTTCATCTAAAAAACTAAAAAAAACTAAAAAAGGTAAAAACTAAAAGAACTAAAAAAGAAAAAAATAAATGACGACACTCAAAGAGAAAGCGACCAGGACAAAAGGAATGTTCGATTAGCAATCAACAAAGCACCGGGACATAGGGAGCATAAATGACGACCAGGACATAAGTAAAAAAAAATTAACAAAACTAAAAAGAAGGTAAAAACTACAAAAAAACTAAAAAGAAAAAAAAACTAAAAACTAATAAAAAAACTAAAAAATCTAAAAATCTAAATAAACTAAAAAAGAAAAAAAAAGGAAAAAAATAAAGGAGAAAAACAAAACTAAAAAACGAATGTATATACAGACCGGTACACCGGGATACAAATGACGACCGGGACACAGGGAATATAAATGACGACCGGGACACAGGGACACAACTACAACGGGGACACCGGGGGAAACAGGGGGATATAAATGACGACCGGGACAAAAAAACTAAAAAGAAAAAAAAAACTAAAAACTAATAAAAAAACTAAAAAATCTAAAAATCTAAATAAGCTAAAAAAGAAAAAAAAAGGAAAAAAATAAAGGAGAAAAACAAAACTAAAAAACGAATGTATATACAGACCGGGACACCGGGATACAAATGACGACCGGGACACAGGGAATATAAATGACGACCGGGACACAGGGACACAACTACAACGGGGACACCGGAGGAAACAGGGGGATGTAAATGACGACCGGGACACCGGGACAGGGAATGGTCGATTAGCAATCACCATCAACAAAGCTCAAGGGCAATCATTAGAATCATGAGGTATAGATCTGAATACAGATTGTTTTCCCATGGACCATTATATGTTGCATGTTCAAGAGTCGGTAAACCTGACAATCTATTTATATGCAAAGACAATGGGACAGCAAAGAATGTTGTATATTCGCAAGTTTTACGTAGTTAAAACCATATATATATATATCTATCTATATTCACAGGTGGGACATAGGGACACAACTACAATGGCGCGTAACTATTATGGCGCGTAACGACTTACGCGCGCGGGGGGGCTTGGGGGGGGGCGCGAAGCGCCCCCACCAACTAGGTGTTGGGGTGGCGCGAAGCGCCACCCCAACAGCTAGTATATATATATATATATATATATATATATATATATATATATATATATATATATATATATATATATATATATATATATATATATATATATATATATATATATATATATATATATTGCATATAAATAGATTGTCAGGTTTACTGACTCTTGAACATGCAACATATAATTGTCCATGGGAAAACAATCCGTATTCAGATCTATACCTCATTATTCTAATGATGTGTCCCTGTGTCCCGGTCGTCATTTATATTCCCTGTGTCCCGGTCGTCATTTGTGTCCCGGTGTCCCGGTTTGTAATTTCTATTCGAACAATCCCTGTGTCCCGGTCGTCATTTACATGTCCCGCCTGTGCCCCCGGCGTCCCCGTTGTAGTTGTGTCCCTGTGTCCCGGTCGTCATTTATATTCCCTGTGTCCCGGTCGTGATTTGTGTCCGGGTGTCCCAGTCTGTAATTTCTCTTTGAGGTTCCCGGTCGTCATTTATATTCCCTGTGTCCCAGTCGTCATTTGTGTCCCGGTGTCCCGGTATGTAATTTCATCAGTTGAAAAACATGACGTCAGTCGACAAACAAGCTCATGACACATACAGCTCAATCTTTATAATGACGTCAGTCGACACACAAACATGACGTCACTCGACACACACACACACAGACAACTTATTTTTATATATATAGATATATATACAGTGTTTAACATAAGTAAGAAAAAAGAGTATTTGAAGTTATCAAAATTAAATAATGTCAGAAAATAGTGTTAAAAAAGTCAACCAATAAGATTGTTCCCCAGAATAAATTTTTATTAATAAACTTTAAATCGTTAGCTGAGGGAAACTGAACTTTTTTTGGAAATAACGGGGGTATCCTTTGCTAAAGGAAATTGTTTTGTTTTTAATTAACGGTGGTATCTTTATTAATTTATAAGTCAGGTCTTTGAGCTCCAAAAGTCTTGAGTCAAAAGTGTTTGTCAAGTCAAGACTCGACAAAAAACTCAGTGATACAAAAAAATAAAGATAAAAAATATTAAAAATCTTCATAGTAAGAAAGAAAAAAGGAAATAAAAAACAGTCAAAGACATTTTTTAATACAGAAGAATCAAAAAAACAAGCTTATTGTTCCCCAGGATAAATTTTTAGTAATAAAATTTAAACCGTTAGCTGAAGGAAATTTAACTTTTCTGGAAATAATAGTGGCACCTTTATTAAAAGTCAAGCCTTTGAACTATAAAAGTCTTTATTCAAAAAATATTTTATTTTATCAAGTCAAGACGTGATAAAAAAAATTCAATGATGCAAAAAACTAAAGATAAAAAAAAATAGTCATAGAAAGAAAGGAAAAGAGGAAAAAGAAAAAAAAGGAAATAAAATGAATAATAAAATAAATAGACATTATTTAATGCAGAAAAATCCTAAAAATTAAGCTTATCGTTCCTTAGAATAAATTTTATTAATATAGTTTAATCGTTAGCTGAAGGAAATTGCACTTTTTTTGGAAATAACTATGGTATCTTTATTAAAAGTTAAGTCTTTGACTTAAAAGTCTTTAGTGAAAAAGTCTTTATTTTTGTCCAGTCAGGACTTGATAAAAAAAATTAAATGATGCAAAAAACTAATCATGAAAATATAAAAAAAAGATATTCATAGTATGAAAGGAAAAGGGGAAAAAGCAAAAAAAGGAAATAAGATGAATAATAAAATACTTAAAGACATTATTCAATGCAGAAAATCCAAAAAATTAAGCTTTTTGTTCCCTAGGATAAATTTTGTGAATAAAGTTTAAATCGTTAGCAGAAGAAAATTGTATTTTTTGAAATAACGGTGGTATCTTTATTAAAATTCAAGTCTTTGGCTTAAAAAAGTCTTAGTCAAAAAGTCTATTTTTGTCCAGTCAAGACTTGAAAAGAAAAATTAAATGATGCAAAAAGCTAATGATAAAATATAAAAAAAAAGATATTCATAGTAAGAAAGGAAAAAGGGAAAAAGAAAAAAAAAGCAATTAAGATGAATAATAAAATAAATAGACATTATTTAATCCAGAAAATCCAAAAAATTAAGCTTATTGTTCCCTAGGATAAGTTTTAATAACAAGTTTAAATCGTTAGCTGAAGGAAATTGCAATTTTTTTGAAATAACGGTGGTATCTTTATCAAAAGTCAAGTATCTGACTTAAAAAAGTCTTTAGTCAAAAAGTCTTTATTTTTGCCAAGTCAAGACTTGATTAAAAAAAAATTACTGATGGAAAAAAAAGATAGAAAATATTAAAGACATTCATGGTAAGAAAGGAATAAAGGAAAAAGAGGAAAGGGAAATAAAATTGCTGAAGACGTTAAGACTTTTTCATCGGACTCAGTTTATACGATGCTCATTCATTCGTTTGAGCTTTATCTACATTTCTAATTGTCTACATTATATTCAGTGTGCATTCTACGTATGAAAACAAGAAAGGAAATAATAAATGAAAAGAACAAAATCAGATAGGTGAAAACTATTTTGCGAAATCACGACGCAATATCTCTTTTTAATAGATCACCCCATTCAACTACCTTTATTCAGTAGATATCTTTATTCAGCGTGCATTCTGAAGCAATTAAAGTAGCTGGAATGTTTGCGTATGATAGCAATATCTAAATTTATATCAATTATTGCTGCACTGATTCTGACTAAAGATGTCAGAAATGGAGATGTGAAATGGAGGCGATGGATAAAATTGCTGAGGATCTGGAAGATGCGGCTAGACGGCATAATAGTAAAATATTATACTGGCATGTTAATAAATTGAAAGGGAGTAGCCGATCCGGACTAGTCCCAGTTAAAGATAGAAATGGAGCCACAATTAGTGATAAGGGAAAAGTTGAAGAAAGATGGGTGGAACATTTTGAGAATGTGCTAAACCGAGATACAGTTGCAGGAAAAGATATAGATGAAAATGAAAAAGTTTGTGATACCTTGGATGTGAAGGAAGATTTGTTTAGTGAGGAAGAATTAGCGACAGTACTAGAAGGATTAAAAAATAATAAGGCCCCAGGTGCTGATAGTATGATTAATGAGTTCCTTAAATATGGTGGCTCTGAGGTTAGGAATAAGCTACTGAAGATTATGAACATGATTTTTGAAAAAGGGGAAGTACCCAATGATTTTAGGAAAACCTTAATTAAACCACTGTATAAGAAAGGTGACAAGAGTGAATGTCGGAATTATCGAGGCATTAGTCTGGTCTCTGTAGGTAGCAAATTACTGAGTAATATGATACTTTTTAGACTGAGACATGCTGTAGACAAAGTTTTAAGGGAAGAACAATGCGGTTTTAGAAAAGGTAGAGGATGTGTCGACCATGTTTTCACTCTTAGGTTAATAATTGAGAAGTCCCTTCGTTGTCAAACACCTTTGGTCCTTAGTTTTATCGATTATGAGCAAGCTTTCGATTCTGTTGATAGAACAGCGTTAACAAAGGTCTTATCGTTATATGGTATACCAGAAAAATACATTAAAGTGATTTGCGCTATGTACGAGAATAATACTGCTGCGGTTAAGGTAGGAAATGAGGTTAGCAACTGGTTTTGTATTAAATCAGGAGTTAAGCAGGGTTGTGTTCTATCCCCCTTTATATGGATCATTTTGATGGACTTCGTCTTAAGGAGCACAGGAAAGGCAATTGGAGACCATGGAATCAAATGGGGAGGAAGAACGCTCCTGGACTTAGATTATGCTGATGATTTAAGCATATTAGATGAAAGTGTGAGCAAAATGAATGAATTTTTAGAGGTTTTACGAGTTCAGGGTGCTAAAATAGGCTTGAAAATTAATGTTAAGAAGACTAAGTCACTAAGGTTAGGAATAAGTGAAGATGAACAGGTGACCTTAGGTAACGAAAAGATTGATCAGGTTGGGAGCTTCAGTTACCTTGGTAGTATTATTAGTAAAGATGGTGGGAGCAGTGAAGATGTTAAAAGTAGAATAGCTAAAGCTCAGGGTGTTTTTTCACAGTTAAAAAAAGTTTGGAAGAATAGAAAGATAAGCCTACACACCAAGATTAGAATATTGGAAGCTACAGTGATGACAGTGGTCAAATATGGCTCTGAAGCATGGACACTCCGAAAAGCAGATGAAAATTTGCTAGATGTTTTCCAGAGAAATTGCCTACGGATTGTTCTGGGTACCCGGCTGACTGACCGTATTTCAAACAGTAGGTTGTACGAAAAGTGTGGTTCAATCCTGCTTTCTGGGGCTATAATGAAAGAAAGGTTGAGATGGCTAGGCCACGTTCTACGGATGAAGGATGACAGATTACCGAAGATTGTCCTTTTTGGCCAACCGTCTGGGGCTACACGGAAAGCAGGTCGTCCTTGTCTGGGTTGGGAGGATGTCATAAATAAGGATTTAAAGGAAATGGGAACTTCCTGGGAGGGTGTAAAGAGGGAGGCTTTAAATAGATTAGGTTGGAGGAGGAGCGTGCGTAGCTGTGTTGGCCTCAGGCGGCTTGGTGCTGCAGTGAGTTATTAGTAGTAGTAGTAGTAGTAGATTCTGACTAAAGTTATTAATTACCATAGCAATAATTTATGCAGTGTCGTTGTATTGGTACATTATTAATTATGTTTATAGCCTAAAAATGTCCTTCAAGGTTTTAAAATGTAGATAACGTCATTTAAAATGATATTTTACAGAGCTCTCCAGATTTAAAAGAGTTAGCCCATTTTTATACAGTTAGGAATAGAGGGAATTTCGAACACTGGAACCTTACCTTAGATCCTGAGGCTATACGAACTGCTAGTCTATATATAATTCTGAATATGTATAAAATCCATCTTTGGCAAGGTGTATAATATCCGCATTTGTGCCAAAAGAATCAAAAAGATGTTAGTGTGAGTAACTGCGAGCCTGAGCATAAGGGGGTCATTCTTAAGATGATCCCAGGGTGCTTCTTTAAAAAGAAGTGTTATAAAATAGTTTTGGACTGCTAAAAAACTATTAACTTTCTCTGCAAAAAAAAATGCATAAAGATTTGTACCACTCTGTGTTAACCATGACGTCCCATGACGTCATGACGTCCCGTTTTTTTTTTTACCTCAATCAGTTACGGAAAATGAGGACATTTTAAAAAAAAATTTGCATGACTTGACTTTGTGTTACTAAGTCACTACGCAAAATCTCTTTTTAATAGATCACCCCCTTCAACTACCTTTACTTTGCTATCTTTATTTTACAGGTAATTCTTTTATTGACTAAATGACGTTTTTCTAAGAAATTTTGCAGACTGCCTTTCTTTTTACTAAGTCATTGCAAAAATGTTTTTCTTAACATACCGCAGCAACCACACAACTTCTCAGTAGATGTCGTTCTCTTGCTTGGTAATTTTGAGGAAATAGATTATGCCCAAAAGTCAGTAATAGCTTAAAGACTAAATATGAACATTTAAGTTCAACTTAAGATGAGGCTCCGCTAATACGGTACTTGTAATGTAAAACGCAATCAAGATAGTCTTTTTGCTTTTTGTATTATTTCATATGTACCATCTGGCCCCTTGAGAAGTGCAAAGCAAATACAAATATTTCTTACCTAATCTGCAGGAGGCCCTTACAGCCGTCTCACCCCCTTCTCCTCTGTAAAGTTCAGGAGCACAACGCATTCCATCTTCACACTGATGATCTCTGCATGGGTTGTGGCATCTGCAGTCTTCACAACCAGTTTCAGCAACATAATAGCGTTCGACGCCATATGGGCATCGCAATGTTTCACAAGTTTGGCGTTCCTTTTCACACCTTCCTTCCTTTGATTTTATTTCATCAGTGTCAATGATGTTTTCAGATTCTGGTTTTTCAGTCGTGAGACCTGTTATAAAATAATCATTAGTTCGATCTGCCTGTATGCCACCAGTCAGATGAGAGTCGACAAAATGGATGCCTTACAAAGTCAATACGTATTTATTTTGATGGAAGGAAAACCTTTATAAACTAAAACCGAACCCCAAATTTCAGAAATTGAGCCAGTCGATTGATTAATTAATTGTTAATCTAATAATTGACTAATCGAATCGACTAATTGGATTAACTAATCGAGAATTGGCAAAACCAGCTCTCTGGCTTATTTACATATAATTCATTGGCTTATTTCACAGGTATTTGATTTAGATGTATTAATAAAAAATATTCAAACTGCTAGAACCTTTAAATTTTGAACAAACTTTAAAAGTTTGAAGAAAAATGGAAAATTAATGCTTTTATAAGTACCTTCGATTCTAGGTCGAACACAAAACTACCAAGTAGGTTCTCGTGGTTATTACATAATGTTTCTTCAATTTTATTTCAAGAACCTCAAGCGCTTTAGTAGCAAAACAAAGAAAACGAAGAGCTAACACGAAATTAGTAAAATAAATCCAACATTAATAAAAATAATTCTGGAATTTTTTCTACACAACGTAAAAATTATGTGTTAAAGAGTTTTAGACTCTTTCCAGGGAGTTCTTGTAAACTAAAAATTCTTGAAAACTGAATTAGAGTCAACCCTCCAAATGAGTGTCTGTAATAACAACCACAGAGATAGAGAGAGGGAGAGAGAGAACAAAAGAGAACTACTCCAAGAATATCCAAAAGACTCCAAAAAAAAATCAGGGTGCACAAACGGTTTTTTTTTGGACATCATGCCTTTTCACTTTTGGAAAACTTTTTGATTAGATCTGCGTTCACTTACGGGGAAATGAATATCAATTTTTCCTAAGCGGGGAAACTTCCCCTTTTTCTAATAGCTTATTATCCATTTAGCTTTTTTGAATACATCTCTAGATAATCTAATCAGTTGCAGGAGCTTCGAAAACCTACTTTCAAGCTCGCTTTACCAGGATACCTAATAGCTATCCTATTATATTCTTGCATGAATGGCTAACATTAAAGCAAGCTCATAAAGGCGTTGAAGCTGCAGCGTGTCTCTTTCATTTCCTTTGAGTCAAACAGCTGAAGCGAAACCATGAGAAAGAGAGAGGGGGGAGGGGAGATGTATATAGAGAGGGGGGAGGTATAGAGAGAGAAATAGAGAAAGAGAGGCAGATATAGAGACAAAGAGAGACGAAGAGATGAAGAGAGAGAGAGGGGGAGAGAGATAGACAGAGAGAGAGAGAGAGAGAGAGAGAGAGAGAGAGAGAGAGAGAGAGAGAGAGAGAGAGAGAGAGAGAGAGAGAGAGAGAGAGAGAGAGAGAGAGAGAGAGAGAGAGAGAGAGAGAGAGAGAGAGACGGATAGACAGAAAAATGAAAGAACCAACAATGTTTCAAACACTGCATGGAAATCAGGATTAAACATACAGCTTTAGAGGGATTTCAGGTCTTTTCTCAGGTCTTTTGGTGAGACCTGCTTTTACATGCGGAGGAATGAATTCTAATTTCACCGCTCCACTTTTTGAACATATCTCCAGATGAGCTAATCAATTGCAAGAGTTGCAAAACTTAACTTAAAGCTCTTTTTACCAGTATAGCTAATAATCATCCTATTATATACTTGCATGAATGGCTAGCATTAAAGCAAGTTCCTAAAGGTGTTGAAATCACAACGTGTTTCTTTCGTTTCCTTTGAGTCAAACAGCTAAAGCGGAATCAAGAGAGGAGAGAGAGAGAGAGAGAGGGGGGGGGAGAACCGACTGAAGAGAATTTTACCAAGAATATTTTAAAGACTGCAAGAAAATCAGGGTTCAAAAATAATTTTTAGGGGGATATCAGGCTTTATCACAGAAAACTTTTTCCAAATTCTCCACTCCATGAAGATATCTGCAGAAGAGCTAATCAATTACAAGAGTTGCGAAACTTAACTTCAAGCTCTTTTTTACCAGGACAGTTAATAGTCATCCTATTATATTCGTGCATGAATAGCTAGCGTACAAGTGGATTTTCAAAAGGCATTGAAGACACAGCATTTCTCTTTCAGTCCCTTTGAGTCAATCAGCCGAAGCATAATCAATCATCTAGAAAGTTGTAGGCGTTCAATTTTCTCAAGAGAAAGACAGCAGAAACCTCTAATTTTCAAGCTTTTTTTTATTCCTAATAGACTTTTACACTGAATTGTGGCTGGATTTTTCGATTGAAAGTAAGTAGCAACAACTCAAAACGAACAGGAATTTGTTCTGTATTTGAGGGGGATGCCCCATTCTCAACCAATTACTCTTTACGATAAAACTTGACTTTGTGTCCCAGTTCTTTAAGAATGACTGATGAAGCACAAGGGCTGCTGAATAGGAATACGAAACTTAGGGCATTTTTCAAAATTTACGGAGGAATGAATATCTAAGAGGTGATTCCTTTGCCCCCTTTATCCACCCCTAATTGACTCCAATAGGGTGGACATCGAATATAGTAACAAATATTTTTCATAGAGGCAACAGAAAAGAGATGAACAAGAGGATACCCAGGTAGCATATGGGACACCTTACATATAGACCATAGAAGGTAGACACATTGCATGTAGACCATAAATGAAAGAAGAATAATAGAATACCCAAAATCCCAAGGGAAATAAAATTGAATAAAATTACATAACCTTGGTTATACATTTAACATCTTATTCTTTGAAGCGAATTATGAAGTCATCAAGATTACGAAAAACACGATTTCCTAGGTGATTTCTGTTACATATTCTGATATTTTAATACTTAGTCCCCTCTCTCCTTCTGTTCACCCTCATCACTAATAACAAATATTTCATCAACAGTTTACTCAAAAACACACAAACACACCCACATATATATATATATATATATATATATATATATATATATATATATATATATATATATATATATATATATATATATATATATATATATATATATATATATATATATATATATATATATATATATATATATATATATATATATATATATATATATATATATATATATATATATATATATATATATATATATATATATATATATATATATATATATATATATAACAATAAAGATCTCATTCAACCGTTTACAT
Source organism: Artemia franciscana (assembly GCF_032884065.1). Classification (NCBI taxonomy): domain Eukaryota; kingdom Metazoa; phylum Arthropoda; class Branchiopoda; order Anostraca; family Artemiidae; genus Artemia; species Artemia franciscana. Next base: position 8,286,765 of record NC_088869.1, on the reverse strand, counting down.
AGACAAAAAACATTAACTCTTTGAAGGTAATTAAATAAAAAAAAAGTCTTTTTAACTGAAAGTAAGGAGCGACATTAAAACTTAAAACGAACAGAAATTACTCCGTGTATGAAAGGGGCTGTTCCTCCCTCAACGTCCCGCTCTTTGCGCTAAAGTCTTACTCTTTCTCTCAATTCTACTTTATTAAGCAGTACATAACTTTAACGTAAAGAGCGAGGCTTTGAGGGAGGAACAGCCCCTTTCATACGCGGAGTAATTTCTGTTCGGTTTAAGTTTTAATGTCGCTCCTTTCTTTCAGTTAAAAAACTTGTTTTTTTATTTAATTTCTGAACGTTTTGAATTAATGCATGTTTTTATTTTGGCTCTCCGCAAATGAATAATTAAAACGAAATTGACTTACGTAACGAACTTCTCTATTCGTATATTTTAATTGCGTATATGAGGGGGGTTGGCCCCTCGTTAATACCTCACTCTTTACACTAAAGCTTTAATCTTGTCCCAATTCTTTAAGATTGACCCCTGAATCACAAAGGCTGTAGAATAAATAGTTGAAATTACTAAAAATACTTTAGCGTAAAGAGCGAGCTATTTAGGAAGAGATGGACCCCTATATGCGTAATAATCTCTGTTCGTTTTATGTTTTAATGCTGGTCCTTACTTTCAGTTGAAAAAAAAAAACTTTTTCATATTTATTTTTTCGTATTTTGTACAAATTCACTTTATTCTATTCTTAGCAGACATTTCGTATAGCATGCTGATGTAGAGCTAAATGTCCCACAAGTAGCGCTGGCAATTTGTCAAATGCGACTGATTTCAGTCATAATTCTTAGAACATAATTCTTTTTTTTTTGAGCTGGTTAAATGACATATTTAGAAAAGCGAAAATAGAGAGAAGTCAGCATAGTATCAAACAGTTCGTGGTAACGAACTGTAGTAAGTCAAACAGTTCGTGGTAACGAACTGTAGTAAGGAGCGACCCGGCTCAATAGTAAACGAAACTCTAAAAAACAGAATTTTGATACTAATAGATACATCAAAAGAATTGGATTTTTATGCTGATTTTAAATATATAAGTTTCATCAAATTTCATCAAAGTCTCACTTATAAAAAGTTACGAGCCTGAGAAAATTTGCTTTGTTTTGGAAAATAGGGAGAAACACTCCCCAAAAGTCATAGAATCTTAACGAAAATCATTCCATCACATTCAGCGAATCAGAGAATCCCACTGTAGAATTTTCAAGGTCCTGTCTACAAAAATGTGTAATTTCGTATTTTTTGCCAGAAGACCGATCACGGGTTAGTGTTTATTTGCTTGTTTGTTTTTTTCCCAGGAATGATCGTATCGACCCAGTGGTCCAAGAATGTTGCGAGAGGGCTCATTCTAACGGAAATTAAAAGTTCTACTGCCCTTTTTAAATGACCAAAAAATTGGAGGGCACCTAGACCCCCTCCCACACTCATTTTTTCCCAAATTCAACAGGTCAAAATTCTGAGATAGCCATTTTGTTCAGCATAGTCAAAAAACCTAATAACTATGTCCTTGGGGACGACTTACTCCCTCAGAGTCCCCGGGGGAGAGGCTACAGGCTACAAACTTTGACCAGTGTTTACATATAGTAATGGTTATTGGTAAGTGTACAGACATTTTCAGAGGAATTTTTTTCTTGGATAGGGTGGGGGTTGAGGGGAAGGGATTACGTGGGAGGATCTTTTCATGGAGGAATTTGCCATGGGATGAGAGAATTTCCATGAAGGGGGCGCTGGATTTTCTAATATTATTTAAAACAAAAAACAATGAAAAGATAAATATGTAAAAATATTTTTCAACTGAAAGTAAGGAGCAGCATTAAAACAAAACGAACAGAAATTATTATGCATATGAGGGGTTCATCTCCTCCTAAATACCTGCTCTTTACACTAAAGTATTTTTAATTATTTCAACTATTTCTTCAACGGCCTTTGTGATTCAGGGGATATTCTTAAAGAATTGGGACAAAATTTAAGCTTTAGCGTAAAGAGCAAGGTAGTAAAGAGGGGGCAAACCCCCCATATACATAATAAAAATATACAAAATAGAAGTTCGTTACGAAAGTTAATTGGGAAGTTACGTATATTTTTTATTAATAAAAACGTTCGTAAAAAATTTAAAGTTCTAGTTGCCTTTTTAAACCAAAAGATTGAAGGGCAACTAAGCCTCCTCCCCCACTACTTTTTTCTCAAAATCGTCCGATCAAAAATAAGAAAAACCTATTTGACCAAAAAATAATATATGCAAATTTCGTTCTAAGTATTCATGTGCGGAGAGCCAAAATCAAAACATACATTAATTCAAAAACGTTAAAAAATTAAATAAAAAAACAAGTTTTTTTAACTGAATTAAGGAGCGACATTAAAACTTAAAACGAACAGAAATTACTCCGTATATGAAAGGGGCTGTTCCCTCCTCAAAGCCCAACGGGGCGTTGGGCTTTGAGGCTTAACGGGCTTAAATTCATTAAGATCCGATCACCCATTCGTAAGTTATAAATACCTCATTTTTTATAATTTTTCCTCTCCCTTTAGCCCCCCAGATGGTCGAATCTGGGAAAACGACTTTATCAAGTCAAATTGTGCACCTCACTGACACGCCTCCCAATTTTCATCGTCCTAGCACGTCCAGAAGCACAAAACTCGCCGAAGCACTGAACCCCTCCCCCCAACTCCCCCAAAGAGAGCGAATCCAGTACGGTTACGTCAATCACATATCTACGACATTTGCTTATTATATCCACCAGGCTTCATCCCGATTCCTCCACTCTAAGCGTTTTCCAAGATTTGCGATTTCCCCTCCAACTCCCCCCAATGTCAACAGATCTGGTCGAGATTTGAAATACGAGCTCTGAGACATGAATTCCTTCTAAATATCAAATTTCATTAAGATCCGGTCACCCGTTCTTAAGTTAAAAATACCTCATTTTTCTAATTTTTCCAAATTAACACCCCTCCCAGCTCCTTCAAAGAGAACCGATCCACTCCAATTATGTCAATCATGTATCTAGAACTTGTGCTTATTCTTCCCATCAAGTTTCATCCCGATCTCTCCACTCTAAGCGTTTTCCAAGATTTCGGTTTCCCTCCTCCAACCCCCTATGTCCCCGTATCCAATTCGAGCCAAAAATGGAGCATCTGAGACATAAGATCCTTCTGTATATCAAGTTTCATTAAGATCCGATCACCTATTCGTAAGATAAAAAATACCCCAATTTTCACGTTTTCCAAGAATTCCGGTTTCCCCTCCAACTCCCCCCAATGTCACAGGATCTGGTCGGAATTTAAAATCAGAGCTTTAAAGCACAAGATCCTTCTAAATATCAAATTTCATTACGAGCGGATAACTCGTTCGTAAGTTACAAATACCTCATTTTCCGAATTACCCCCCCCCCTCCCCAACTCCACCAATGACAGCGGATCCGGTCGGGTTATGTCAATCACGTATCTTAGACTTGTTTTTATTCTTCCCATCCAGGTTCATCCTGACCTCTCCGCTTTAAGCATTTTCTAAGATTTCCGTTCCCCCCTCCTCAATGACGCTGGATCCAGTTGAGATCTAAAATAAAAGATCTAAGTTATGAGGTCCTTCTAAATATGAAGTTTCATGAAGATCCGATCACTCCTTCGTAAGTAAAAAATACGTCATTTTTTCTAATTTTTCAGAATTGCCCCCCACCCCCCAATTCCCCCAAATAGAGCGGATCCGTTCCAATTATGTCAATCACGTATCTAAGACTTCTGCTTATTTTTCCCACCACGTTTCATCCTGATCCCTCCACTCTAAGCGTTTTCCATGATTTTAGGTCCCCCCCCAAAAAAAAATCCCCCAATGTCACCAGATCCGGTCGAGATTTAAAACAAGAGCTTTGAGACACGATATCCTTCAAAAAATAAAAAAATTTCATTGAGATCCGATCACCCGTTCGTAAGTTAAAAATACCTCATTTTTTTCTAATTTTTCAGAATTAACCCCCCCTCCAGATACCCCAAAGAGAGCGGATCCGTTCCGGTTATGTCAATCACGTATCTAGGACTTGTGCTTATTTTTCCCACCAAGTTTCATCCCGATCCCTCCACTCTAAGTGTTTTCCAAGATTTTGGGTTTCCCCCTCCCAACTCCCCCCAATGTCACCAGATCCTGTCGGAATTTAAAATAAGAGCTCTGACACAATATCCTTCCAAACATCAAATTTCATTAAGATCTGATCAACCGTTCGTAAGTTAAAAATACTTCATTTTTTCTATTTTTCCGAATTAACAGGCCCCCACTCCCTTCAGATGGTAAAATCGGGAAAGAGACTATTTCTAATTTAATCTGGTCCGGGCCCTGATATGCCTGCCAAATTTCATCGTCCTAGCTTACCTGGAAGTGTCTAAAGTGGCAGAACCGGGACCGCCAGACAGACCGACAGAATTTGCGATTGCTATATGTCACTTGGTTAATACCAAGTGCCATAGAAACTTGATTTTTATTTATTTCTGAATGTTTTTGATTTAATGCATGTTTTGATTTTGGCTCTCCGCACATAAATAATTAAAACGAAATTTGCATATTAATTTTTTTGGCTAAATGGCTTTCTCACAGTTTTAATCGGAAGATTTTGAGAAAAAAGGATCGGGGGAGGAGGCCTAGTTGCCCTCCAGTTTTTTGAGTTTATAATTACTTGATTTTAGTGGTGATTTTACTGTAAGATTTCCCAATGCTAGAAGATTGAACTAGACAAAATGTTGATTCAAAATTAAGCAAAACCGTCTATTGATCAAACCGATCTTGTGAGGTTATTTGTTTGATTTTAGTTTTATTTTACTGTTAGATTTCCCAATGCTAGATAATTTGACTAGACAAGATGTTGATTCAAAATTAAGCAAAAATGTATATTGATCACACAGATCTTGCGAGTTTACAGTTGCTTGATTTTAGTTGTGATTTTACTGTTAGATTTCCCAATGCAAGAATATTTGAATAGACATGATGTTGATTCAAAACTACGCAAAAACGTATATTGATCACACTGATCTTGTGAGTTTAAAATTGCTTGATTTTAGTTGTGATTTTACGGTTAGTGATATTTTAATCCAACTCGATACTTCCAAAGTTAAACATGAAAATACAAAACGTGTGAGGAAATAATTCTTGCTGCGATAATCACGACTATTTTTCCACCAATTTTCGATGCAAAAGTTCTGGCAGCATATTTTCCTGCAGAATTTCTGCCCATGACTCTGGTTCTGCAAAGATGATCGAAACCACTATAACAACCACAATGATCACAAGGAACAAAATAACGACCATAAGGATTGACCTTAGAGATAAAAGTGAAAGTTTCCTTCTTGATAAGTTTTTTTTAATTTTGGCGTATAAAAAATGTATATGCTATTTAAAAACAAAAGCGTAGAGATGCTGAGGAAGGAAAAAACATAAATGTAAACATTTCCATTAAAAAACATAAACAGTATATTCTCAGTTAAATTTCGAAAATAAGAAGAGTTTATTAAAATTGAATCAGCATTAGAATACAGAAAGTACATTATTTACACGTTTGATTTTGGCTAAAAGCCTTTTTCATGACCGAGACTTATTTCCTTTTTTAGCTATGCTATATAAACAAAAAAAATTCCTTTCCAAACAATGGTCTAGAAATGCCGGAAAAGAATTTATTTCCCATTAGAAAAAGCAAACAATATATTCCCAGCCGAAGTCAGTCTGGCAGGATACTATATTGATTCAAGAAATAAGCAAATGATGTGCCACGGCCACACAGGTCTTGCAGCTGTGTTTGTGTGAAAAATGAGAACTCACTTTCAAGAAGCTGACGATCATGCTCTATTGCAGGCTTACAAAACTCGATACAAGATGCAAAACTACGGAAATTGTTTAAATTTCCTGTGCAACCACTGTACACAAATGGGACACAAGTTGCGCTGTTTCTCTCATACGCCCAACGACGATACTCCTCGGAGCATGGACCTCGACTTACCGGTAGATGACAAATAGCTAGTGTATATAATATATATATATATATATATATATATATATATATATATATATATATATATATATATATATATATATATATATATATATATATATATATATATATATATATATATATATATATATATATATATATATATATATATATATATATATATATATATATATATATATATATATACGTATAGTACGCAATTTAATGTGTTTTCATACTATGTCTTTTCAAAGACAGACGTCATCAAACCACATGGCTGTTTCAATAGCTTGGCTGTATTTACCACAGGGATATTAAATCGCGTAAAGTCTTTTCATACTGTTGTCTGTTCAAAGATATTTGATTATTGAAACTAGTCCGATTTCTAACAACCATATGTACTAGGCTTCAAACTTAAGGTTTTCTTTTTTAAGGTTTTTGAATTGTTGTAATCCCATGTCAAAACATCGCATCACCATTCGTATTTTCGATTTTTGGGCCTTCTTACTGACACTATATGACTGGTTGCGTTCAAACTTGTAAGCTTAATCACGTAGCAAGCGGATTTTATCGAACAAAATACAAACTAATTTTAAAATTTTCACGCATTTTCCAGTTTGAATTAAAAAATGAAAATTATTGCTCAGGCACCGTAAATATTTGTGCAGTTTATGAAAAGAAATTATGTAATGATATTTTTCATATAACGATTTCTACTAAGCTGCAAACCTTGGGTTTTCTTTGTTAGCAATGCCAGAGCAATTACCAGTTTTTGCTCTTTTCGCAAGTTAATATCTTTTCATACTGTTGTATATTCAAAGATATTTGATCATTACAGCCATCATTTCAAGTCCAATTTCCAACAACGACCTCTACTTCAAACTTCTGGTTTTCTTTTTTCAAGGTTTTGGAATTGTTGTATTCCCTTGTTAAAATTAAATAAAAAAAAACAGTTTTTAACTGAAGGTAAGGAGTGACATTAAAACTTAAAACAAACAGATATTATTCCGTATATGAAAGGGGCTGTCCGCTACTCAGCGCCCCGCTCTTTATGCTAAAGTTTGACTCCTTCTCACAACTCTATTTTATCCCAATAAAAATTACTTCAACCAATTAAAAACTTTAGCGTAAAGAGCGGGGAGTTGAGGAGGGGACAGCCTCTTTCACACAAGGAATAATTTCTGTTTGTTTTAAGGTTTAATATCGCTTCTTACTTTCATTTAAAAACACTTGTTTTTATGGCACCTGGTATTAACCAAGTGACATACAGCAATCGCAAATTCTGTCGGTATGTCTGTCGGTCCCGGTTTTGCTACTTTAGGCACTTCCAGGTAAGCTAGGTCGATGAAATTTGACACGCGTATCAGGGACCGGACCAGATTAAATTATAAATAGTCATTTTCTCAATTTGACCATCTGGGGGGGGGGATCCCGTTAATTCGGAAAAATAGAAAAATTGAAGTATTTTTTACTTACGAACGGTTGATCAGGTCTTAATGAAATTTGATGTGTGAAGGATATCATGTCTCAGAGCTGTTATTTTAAATCCTGACAGGATCTGGTGACAATGGAGGGGTGGGGGGTGGGAGGGGAAAACCTAAAATCTTGGAAAACACTTAGAGTGGAGGGATCGGGATGAAACTTGGTGGGAAAAATAAGCACAAGTCCTAGATACATGATTGACATAACCGGAACGGATCCGCTCCCTTTGGGGTAGTTGGGGGGGGGGGTCAATTCAGAAAAATTGAGGTATTTTTAACTTACGAACGGGTGATCGGATCTCAATGAGATTTGATATTTAGAAGGATATCGTGTCTCAGAGCTCTTATTTTAAATCCCGACCGGATCTGGTGACATTGGGGGGAGTTTGGGCGGGGGAACCTAAAATCACGGAAAACGCTTAGATTGGAGGGATCGAGATGAAACTTGGTGGGAAAAATAAGCAGAAGTATTAGATACGTGATCTATAGAATTCGAACGGATCCGCTCTATTGGGGGGAGGGGGGGTTAATTCTGAAAAATTAGAAAAAATGACGTATTTTTAACTTACGAAGGAGTGATCGGATCTTCATGAAACTTCATATTTAGAAGGACCTCGTAACTCAGATTTCTTATTTTAAATCTCAACCGGATCCAGCGTCATTGGGGGGGGCAGTTGGGAGGGGGATCGGAAATCTTAGAAAATACTTAAAGCGGAGAGATCAGGATGAAACTGGAAGGGAAGAATAAAAATCTGTCTAAGATACGTGACTGACATAACCGAACCGGATCTGCTCTCTTTGGTGGAGTTGGGGGGGGGGGGTAATTTTAAAAATTGAGGTATTTGGAACTTACGAAAGGGCGACCAGATCTTAATGAAATTTGATATTTAGAAGCATCTTGTGCTTTAAAGCTCTAATTTTAAATTCTGACCAGATCCTGTGACATTAGGGGGAGTTGGAGGGGGAAACCGGAATTCTTAGAAAACGTGAAAATTGGTTTTGATTTTTGTTTCAGTTGTTTAAGAATGACTCCTGAGTCACAAAAGCTATTTAATTAGAATAATAATCTTTTTTAAATGTTCAAAAAGAAACTTTAGCGTAAGAGCGAGCTACTGAAGAGAGGCAACCCCTCTCATATACGTAATATTTTCTGTTCGTTTTAAGTTTTAATGTTGCTAATTACTTTCAGTTGAAAAAACTTGTTTTTTATTTAATTACTGATCGGTTTTCAAATAATGTCAGGAGATCCAGCTCCCCTCCATGGAAAATTCCCTTCCCCCACGAGAAATGTTTCCACGGAAAGATTCTCCCACGAAACTTAAATCGGCGATATTTGCATAACTAATTTTGTAAGGCATAGTAACAAAACGGCCAAAGAGGTCAAAATTATTTTTATGAAAATGAGAGTCACAAGTTGAGCAATTCTCAAATGACTGAAATGAAATGGATGAAAAAAAAGATATTTAAAAGATATACGTAATAATTTATGTTCGTTTTAAAGTTTTAAGTTTACTCCTTACTTTCAGTTGGAAAAAACTTGTCTTTTTTTTTATGACAACCCCAAGCCGAAGACATACAATATCTTTGGTTTATCATCATATAAAAATCATAATTATGAAGCTGCTTCAGGTAAACTTAAATTAAAATTTAAAATTAATATTAGATTGACCAGAAAATAATACAAACAAGTTATTGCTTATATTGGCCATAATTTAAAAAAATCAAACTTTAGCGTAAAGAGCGAGGAATTGACGAGGTGGCGAACTTCGTCATATACGTAATATGAGGGGGTTCATCCCCTCATCAATACCTCGCTCTTTACGCTAACGGTCAAATTTCGTTCCAATTCTTTAAGAATGACCCTGAATCACAAAGGCCGTTTATTAGAATTTTTTTGAAAATTCAATAACCTTTTTTGAAATTACTGAAAATACCTTAGCGTAAAAAAGGTATTGACGAGGGAACGAACTCCCTCACATACGTAATAATTTTTGTTTGTTTTAAGTTTTAATGTTACTCCTTACTTTCAGTATAAAAACTTAATTTATGTATTTAATTTCTGTTTGTTTTTGGAATAAGGCTGGGATATCCAGCACCCCCTTCATAGAAACTGTTTTACTCCATGAAAAGGTCCTCCCACGTAACCCAATCCCCCGAGCCCCCCTTCCCCCAAAGAAAAAATCTCCCCTGAATCCGTCTGTATACTTACCAATAACCAACACTATATGTAAACAATTGGCAAAGTTCATAACTTGCAGCCCTTCCTCCGGGGGCGATTAAGTCATCCTCAAAGACATAATTATTAGATATTTCGACTAAACGGGGGCCTAGTTGCCCTCCAAACTTTTGGTCACTTAAAAACGGCATTAGACCTTGTAATTTCCATTTGAATGAGCCCTCTCGCGAAATTCTAGGACCAATGGCTCGATACGATCACCCCTGGAGAAAAAACAAAATAAAATAAATAAGCACGCATCTGTTATCCTTCTTCTCGCAAAAAAATACAAAATTTCACATTTGTGCAGATAGGAGCTTGAAACCTCTACAGTTGGGTTCTCTGATACGCTAAGTCTGATGGTGTGATTTTCATTACGATTCTATGACTTTCAAGGGGTGTTTGCCTTTTTTTTGAAAATAAGGCAAATTTTCAAATGCTCCTAACTTTCGATGGGTAGGATTGAACTTAATCAAACTTATATATGTAAAATCAGCCTTAAAATACAATTCCTTTAATGTATGTATTTATATCAAAATTCCCATTTTTTAGAGTTTCAGTTACTATTGAGCCGGGTCGCTCCTTATTTACAGTTCGTTACCACGAACTGTTTGATATATACAAATATGTTTGAGATTACCAGTTTTTTTGTTCTTTAGGCAATTTAATGTCTTTTCATACTGTATTCTATTCAAAAATAATTGATTATTACAGTAAGTCCGACTTCTAACAACGATTTCTACTAAGCTTCAAACTTTTGGTTTTCTTTTTTAAGGTTTAGGAATTGTTGCAATCCCTTGTCAAATTATATACACATATTTTTGCCATTACCAGTTTTTTGCTCTTTAATCAATTTAATATACTTCTCCATACATAAAAATCTTCAATCTATATATATAAAAATAAGTTGTCTGTGTGTCTGTGTGTCGAGTGACGTCATGTTTGTGTGTCGACTGACGTCATATTTGTCGACTGACGAAATTACAGACCGGGACATCGGGACACAAATGACGACCGGGAAACCGAGACATAGGGAATATAAATGACGACCGGGACACTCAAAGAGAAAGCGACCGGGACACAAGGAATGTTCGATTAGCAATCACCATCAACAAAGCACCGGGACACAAATGACGACCGGGACACAGGGAATATAAATGACGACCAGGACACTCAAAGAGAAATTACAGACCGGGACACCGGAACACAAATGACGACCGGGACACCGGGACACAGAGAATATAAATGACGACCGCGACACTCAAAGAGAAATTACAGACTGGGACACCGGGACACAAATGACGACCGGGACACAGGGAAACAACAACAACGGGGACGCCGGGGGGCACAGGGGGATATATAAATGACGACGGGGACACAGGGAATGTTCGATTAGCAATCACCATCAACAAAGCTCAAGGGGCAATCATTAGAATAATGAGGTATAGATCTGAATACAGATTGTTTTTCCCATGGACAATTATATGTTGCATGTTCAAGAGTCGGTAAACCTGACAATCTATTTATATGCACAGACAATGGGACAGCCAAGAATGTTGTATATTCGCAAATTTTATGTAGTTAAAAATATATATATATATATATACCTATCTATATTCACAGGTGGGACACAGGGACACAACTACAATGGCGCGTAACGACTTACGCGCGCGGGGGGGTAGAGCGGGGGGGTAACAACTTACGCGCGCTAGGTGTTGGGGTGGCGCGAAGCGCCGCCCCAACAGCTAGTTTCTCCATATAAGTGTGACAACGTCATTGCAACACCAATATATATATAAATGACGTCACTCAAATAAAGTTTTTTTTTCCAGAACTAAGGCTCTTAGCAAATTTTCTCAAACTTCTAACATCTCTAAATCGTTTTTTTAGGCCAGAATAAACCAGGATGTTAATTTTCCTTTAAAAATATGGAGCTGTTTTCGAGAAAACATACATATATACATAAATAAATAATTATACAATTATTGCCCGTTTATAAAGATATACTTATATACTATACAACAAATGATGAAGATTTCAATTTCAGTACTTTGACGTCACAAGCTCTAATAATTTGTATCTATTTCCTGATCTAAACCTCCAACAAGAGTTTCGGTCACTAACCATGTCTTTTCAAACAGTTCGTGGTAACAAACTGTAAGTAGGGAGCAATTCGGCCCAACAATAACGCGAAATTCTAAAAAACTGAATTTTCATAACAATACATACATCAAAAGAATTGACTTTTTGTGTTTATTCCAAATGTAATCCTTAAGTTTAATGACCCCCATCAAAAGCTAAGAGCCTGAGAAACTTCGCCTGATTTCCGAAAAAGGCTAAAGCTTTTTTTGGAAGGAGAAAGATCACGAATGTGTGTTTATTTGTTTGTTTTTTGTTCGTCTCTGGTAAGAAAAAATTTTCAGAAAAAATTGGGAGAAGGCTTATTTGAACGTAAATTTAAATTTCTAGTGCCCTTTTTAAGTAACCAAAAACACTGGAGGGCAGTGTTTTTTTTCAAAATTTTGACCGACCAAAACTTTGAGGTTAATATTATCAGGAATATATTTAAAAGGTCCAATAAATATGTCTTTGGTATGATATGCCCCCCCCCCAAGCCCCGGAGGAAGGACCACAAGTAACAAAATCTGCCCACTGTTTCCATATAGCATTTTTATTGGAAAGTATACAGATATTTTTCCAGGGGGGATGGGGATGGGGTTTCTACGGTGAAAATTTCTCATTGGGAATGGATTTTCCCGAGGGTGAACCTTCCAGGGGAGTTTTACAGGGAGAATTTGCCAGAATTAGCATACGAAGTTCATTCTATTTGTCTTGTTTTCTCGTTGGCGACCCTTTTTTGCATGTTGAGATGCTCTGGGGTATTTTCCATGGGAAGTTTTCGTGGTGGGGTAGTTTCCATGGAAGGGACCAATTACATCAATTTTGCTGTAGCACTTAGCACTGATTATTTCTTAAATTGAAAATTTATAGAAGTTATAAATATATAATTGTAAATATTCTAAATAATTAGAATATTGGATTGTCCAGTACATTTACGAAACCATATGCTCCATTTACTAACCCATTGAATTTCTTTCTCAATCAGTTTCGAGTTCAGTGAATTTAAAAATTACCACTTTTGTGGCTTTATTTTAAATAAAATAAAAGTGTGATAATTAGAAACCTTACTTTCTTACTCAGTTTTTTCACAGTGGTTCTATTGAACCACTGTCATTTGAGGTTTTAAGGTTTTTCGTCATTAGACGAAAAAATTTTCGTCATTGTTTCGTCATTGTTTTGAGGTTTTAAGCTGAGTGTTTTATATTTTCGTTTGACGTATCTGATCGACACATTTATCGATCAGAACTATTTATTTATGTATTTATATTTATTTAATTATTTTTATTTTCCTGCACAAGATGTCAGGAAAGGATCAGATGAAAGGAAGATGGAAAGAAACACTTAGATTTTGGAGACTCTCCATAGAAATAATTTGTTCTGTGATTAATTCCTTGAATTTGTTTTTGTTTCAAGAAGTATGTATGCATGTAGAATAATGTATGTATGAATAGTATGTATGTAGAAGTATGTATGTAGAATAAAAAGGGAGAGGGAAGCTTTTCCAACTGAGATTTTTTTTTTTCTGAACAGGGAGGACCTCTTATATTTTTTAAAAACTTATTACTGCATTTTTTTAATTCTCAAAATCTAGATCTTTTAGAGAAACTATGATGAGAAGGGTTAGAGTCTGTAGATTTTATTATTATTATTATTATATTATTTTATATTTATTTTATATTATTAGAAACAAATTTATTTCAACTATGACCTCGGGATTATTTCGTCTCGAAACGTTGTTGATTGAATCTTTTTTTATAGGAATTTGGAAATCTTTGCCAGTTATTTTTTTTTCTTTTTTGAAGTTAATTTCTTTTTCAGTTGAAAAAATGAAAAAGAAACTATTGCTTTTTTCGTTCGAATTTTTTTTTCGTTTCTATTTCTGTATGCCTTTTTCTTTTATTTGCATGTTCAGAATTTTGTTGCCATAAAATATGTCTAACTTCTAAGGGTAAGCAAAGATCTAAATTTTTTCAGTAAATATCAAACAGACAAAGAAGGTTAGTTTTTAACTTCAGTTCAACTAAAGTAATTAATCAAATTTCAAAGTTTTTAATAAGGGTCTTAAATTATATTATGAAAATGACGTATTTACCTAAATGAGACGTTTCTGTGGCATTTCCAGGGGGAGCAGGCTCGATTTTTTGAACACAAACAGCTTCACATTCATCAAGAGAACTAAATCGATTGCCACTACCACCACAGCCGCTATATACAAATGATTGACATCTATTCTCTCTAGGCTCAAAATAATATTTGGTAAATCTTTCACTGCACGGACCAGGTGACGGGGGACTGTTGCACACATCTGAGAAAAAAGAGAAAACTAGTTATTTAAGTAAGCGTTATTTAAGGTTGTTTTAAAGGTAGATTGATTTTAATTAATTAATTAATTTTTAATTTAGTTTTTTTTTATTAATATATTATTAATTGATTTATTAATTAATTAATAATTATTAACTAATTATTTATTTATTTAATTAATTTTAAGTAAGTGTTATTTAAGGTTGTTTTAAAGGTAGATTGATTTAAAATTAGATTGGTTTTAAAGATTGTGGGATTGAGGTTTGTATTTTGACTGTAAATCTTCCAGTTTCTCATTAAAACAACCCTCCTATGGTTGTTCCACCATTCTGCTACAACTAGAAAAGGGCCCTAACCTTTCTAAGCCCTTTTCAACAATCGACGAAGTTTTATATGATAAACTATAGTTGTTATATGTATTTAGGATAGGTTTTAAATATAATTCTTTTATATGGAGCGTCTGAAATCTAAAAAGGTCAAACATTTATTATATTTTGGATTAGAACTGATAAGAACTGAGTATTACGAGCATCCAACACCATTTTTTTTTTTTTTTTTTTTTTTTTTTTAAGGGAAACATTTCCAAACGACCTAATGACTTTTTAAAATTTCAAAAAGTTTCCCAATATAGGAAAAACGTATCTTGTTCTTATTTATTTAGTTTTAACTTAAATACAATATTCCCCACATTTCACCCATGGAAAAAAAATCTATATCAAATTCAGTAGCGTAAATAACGATGCGTTAAAACAAATAGTGGGACATATCGATATCTATTATCATCGATATCATATCAATTTCGTATGTGAAATATCGATATAATATGAAATATCGATATCTATATCATCCTTTCACCGATATTATATCAATATGTCAATATCGATATCATCGTAGCTCCATACAAATACCAAAAGTTAAGGCTTATGCAAGAGTTTATGCGGAATGAGAAATTTCCAGAAGATAGTGATCTAAATAAAAATTAAGCGAATATTTCAGTTACATGAACAATAGCCGTTTTCAGCGAAAAAAAGACAAAACTTAAATGTCACTTTGTATGTGAAATATCGATATAATATGAAATATCGATATCTATATCATCCTTTCACCGATATTATATCAATATGTCAATATCGATATCATCGTAGCTCCATACAAATACCAAAAGTTAAGGCTTATGCAAGAGTTTACGCGGAATGAGAAATTTCCAGAAGATAGTGATCTAAATAAAAATAAAGTGAATATTTCAGTTACATGAACAATAGCCGTTTTCAGCGAAAAAAAGACAAAACTTGAATAAACAATCCTATAGAAAATCTTTCTCGCTGATCTAAAGCACCCTTGTAGCAGAGAAGTATAGTAAACTGATGTCTGTATTTCGCTTTGGTGTAGCTCTTTAAGCATTTTTTTGCAGGATTTTTGCAGGATATTCAGCACCAGCTTGTTGCAACAAGACATGATTGCATGTATAAAAAAAATTCAGAGGTTACTAGAGGTTCGTTTTTGTGACCCAATATAAATATTTGCTAGTAAATTCCACAAGAAAATGGGCTGCTCAGATGACATTGAGTGAATATATCAAACAAACAGCAATCAGAAAAAAATTATAGCAGGTTTTCATTGGAATTATGTACCGGAAATATTTCAAGATTTTTATTTTGTTTTCACAACGCGGTAGTATGACCTCTTAAACTAGAAGGCTGCATAAATAGCGTTCAACTGTCTTAAAACGATTGATACTCTCAGAACTTTTGCCCCACCATATAGTTGCAGGTAAGTGACTGGACACATATTCATGGATCTCAAGCAACGAATTTTTCTTAGCCCCGAATTTTGTTTTATCCATGCAACAACAGAAAATTAGTGGCAACAATACAGTCCACAAAAGGGCCGAAGGAAAAATTTCTTACCGAGTCCTTTAAAGGCACCACACTGTCGCTTACATTGCTCCTCTGAGACGAATCTATTGGCGTTTCCACCACAACCTCCGTAAGAGAACACTTGGCACAATCCTAGGAAATTAGAGCTTATTAGTGACAGGCACTTTTCAGCAGTTATTTTGCCCCCGAGGAGGGGGGGGGGAGCAATTCTAAAAGAGGGAAATAAAGGAAGTCTCGATGTATCGAGTTTTCGGGATGAGGCACGTGCCTCTCCCTAGCATAGTTTCTGATTAGGACTATTTAATAATACTTATTAGCTTAACTAAATGCAGGCTAGAGCATGCGTTCCAAAGCCTTTTAGCCCGCTATTCCCCTTTTAAGCCAGAAATTTATCTACCAATACACTTAGGTTCTTTGAAAAAAAAATATACATAAATACATATTCGGCACCCCAATTGCACAAAAGAAGCGACTGCGAGAGGGCAAAAATACCTTTCTTGAAGACCATCGGACCAGCTGAATATAACTGCTGCTAGACATGTCAGCCATGTCCATGGAAATTTTCAGCTATAGATATTGTCAGCCACATCGATGGATATATATATATATATATATATATATATATATATATATATATATATATATATATTTATTTATTCAAGATCCTTGAAATTCCAAATAACGAATGCAGTTAGACGTATTAGCACTGTATCCTGATATAATTATTTCCAATTTATTACTGTTAACTGGGTGTTATGAATATATCAAGCTTAAAAAAAAATCTTTTTTTAGCATGCTGACCAATGGTGTGCGTTGCGCAGATACTGATCTCCTGATTCACTGCTTTCAGCCGGGAGTGTGATGCGTGGATAGGAGTATATCATTCGAAGCTTCCTGTGTTTTGTATGGGGACGCGTCTCATGTCTGCAGATATCCATTTACAGATGGATCGAGTCTGGCTGAGCTTACAGATTCACACCATTGACCCCCCGTTCCATACCAGATAACCAGCGATACCAAGACTCAAACCCCTAACTTCAAGATTTCAAGTCTGAAGTGAAACGTTATACCAAGCGATAACTTGTAAAACAATTTGGTTCAATCCCGCTATCTTGGCCTACAACTAAATACAAATTAACGTAGTTATATCACGTTTCACGGTTGAAAGGCAATAGGTTTCCAAAAATTGAGTGTTTTTGGAAATTCAGCAAGTACCAAAGAGAAAACTGTATTTGTCAAGATAGTATGGGAAGAAGTCTTTAGAAAAAAAGAAATGGGAGTTACAAAGGTTTAAGTTCCAAACAGAAGGGTTTTGGGAAGAATAGAAAAAAAAACTGTGGTAGACTTAGTTGGGTTTGTGAAGTGAAGAGTTGATAGTAGTAGAAAAACTAGGAAATTAACTATATTTGGAAGGAAACTCTCAACAGAGATTTTAATTTGAATAGTTGTGACACTGAATTTTGAAGCTAAAACAAAAACGATGGAGTTGTGACACTTGAAATCACTATCTACAGGTCAATTGTACAGTTCAATTGTAAATATGTAACTTTTTTCAAATTAATGAGTAGCCTACTGAGTAATTTTAAACTACCAACACAACCAAAAGCAATTTTCAACTACCAACACTAACACTTATCGAAGCAAGATTTCGACTAAACACAGAATTAAGTAGAAGAAATTTTCTAAATTATTTTTATCAGTGGTACTTTGTGCTATAGTCACATAGGAACTGTGCAAATTGTCGGTAGGTCAATATATGGTTCGAACTACGAAAAAAGACAATTTGAGTTAAAGTTGACTAGCATTCAAGATGCATTTGCCATGAAAAATCACAGAGACTGGCTATTTTGATAACTTATAATTTTAACTTAAGTTAACTTTAGTAAAGTAAGTACAATTGAAATTTGGACAACTTATACATTTTAACTTGCATAATATCACTATTTAGCATGTGTCATTAAAAAAATCATCTGAAGACATCCCCAAAAACAGCCGAAACTTGAGTAATATCGCTGGAAAACCCCAAGGAAAACTCCGCGATAGCGTTGCCAACAATGATTTTGTTGGTACAATTTGGAGGTTCTGGTACAATGCGACACATTTGAAAATATTTTGCTACAATTAAATTTTGCGATAATTTTGGTTTTTCTTCCTTCTTATCGACTCGGATATCTGTTCAAGTTTAAGCTTATGACAATTTTCGCAAAAAATATCGAAAGAATATGTTTTCTGACGATACAGCATTTCGATAACAGTACCGGTGAAAAGGTAGCATGTCAGTAATAGGTACACTGCCAGTTTTCAATGAAGAAAGATTAAACATAATATATACATATATATATATATATATATATATATATATATATATATATATATATATATATATATATATATATATATATATATATATATATATATATATATATATATATATATATACTAGCTGTTGGGGTGGCGCTTCGCGCCACCCCAACACCTAGTTGGTGGGGCACTTCGCGCCCCCCAAGCCCCCCCGCGTGCGTAAGTCGTTACGCGCCATATTAGTTAAGCGCCATTGTAGTTGTGTCCCTGTGTCCCACCTGTGAATAGAGATAGATATAAATATATGTTTTTAACTACGTAAAACATGCGAATATACAACATTCTTCGCTGTCCCATTGTCTGTGCATATAAATAGATTGTCAGGTTTACTGACTCTTGAACATGCAACATATAATTGTCCATGGGAAAAACAATCCGTATTCAGATCTATACCTCATTATTCTAATGATGTGTCCCTGTGTCCCGATCGTCATTTATATTCCCTGTGTCCCGGTCGTCATTTGTGTCCCGGTGTCCCAGTTTTTAATTTCTCTTTGAGTGTCCCGGTCGTCATTTATATTCCCTGTGGCCCGATGTCCCGGTCGTCATTTGTGTCCCGGTGTCCCGGTCTGTAATTTCTATTCGAACAATCCCTGTGTTTTTGTCAGTGGTACTTTGTGCTATAATCATATAGGAAATGTGCAAATTGTCGGTAGGTCAATATATGGTTCGAACTACGAAAAAAGACAATTTGAGTTAAAGTTGACTAGCATTCAAGATGCATTTGCCATGAAAAATCACAGAGACTGGCTATTTTGATAACTTATAATTTTAACTTAAGTTAACTTTAGTAAAGTAAGTACAATTGAAATTTGGACAACTTATACTTTTTAACTTGAATAATATCACTATCTAGCATGTCCCATTCAAAAAATCATCTGAAGACCCCAAAAACAGCCGAAACTTGAGTAAAATCGCTGGAAACCCCCAAGGAACACTCCGCAATAGCGTTGCCAACAATGATTTTGTTGGTACAATTTGGAGGTTCTAGTACAATGCGACACATTTGAAAATATTTTGCTACAATCAAATTTTCCGACAATTTTGGTTTTTCTTCTTTCTTATCGATTCGGATATCTGTTAAAGTTTAAGCTTATGACAATTTTCGCAAAAAATGTCGGCAAAAATATGTTTTCTGACGATACAGCATTTCGATAACATTACTGGTAGAAAGGTAGCATGTCAGTAATAGGTGCACTGCCAGTCTTCAATGAAGAAAGATTAAACATAATATATATATATATATATATATACTAGCTGTTGGGGTGGCGCTTCGTGCCACCCCAACATCTAGTTGGTGGGGCGCTTCGCGCCCCCCAAGCCCCCCCGCGTGCGTAAGTCGTTACGCGCCATATTAGTTAAGCGCCATTGTAGTTGTGTCCCTGTGTCCCACCTGTGAATAGAGATAGATATAAATATATGTTTTTAACTACGTAAAACATGCGAATATACAACATTCTTCGCTGTCCCATTGTCTGTGCATATAAATAGATTGTCAGGTTTACTGACTCTTGAACATGCAACATATAATTGTCCATGGGAAAAACAATCCGTATTCAGATCTATACCTCATTATTCTAATGATGTGTCCCTGTGTCCCGATCGTCATTTATATTCCCTGTGTCCCGGTCGTCATTTGTGTCCCGGTGTCCCAGTTTGTAATTTCTCTTTGAGTGTCCCGGTCGTCATTTATATTCCCTGTGTCCCGATGTCCCGGTCGTCATTTGTGTCCCGGTGTCCCGGTCTGTAATTTCTATTCGAACAATCCCTGTGTCCCGGTCGTCATTTATATATCCCGCCTGTACCCCCGGCGTCCCCGTTGTAGTTGTGTCCCTGTGTCCCGGTCGTCATTTATATTCCCTGTGTCCCGGTCGTGATTTGTGTCCGGGTGTCCCAGTCTGTAATTTCTCTTTGAGGTTCCCGGTCGTCACTTATATTCCCTCTGTCTCGGTCGTCATTTGTGTCCCGGTCTGTAATTTCTCTTTGAGTGTTTTTTTCTTTTTAGTTTTTTTTTTAGTTTTTTACCTTTTTTCTTTTTTCAGTTTTCTTTTTCTTCTTTATTTTTCAGCGTCACTATGAAGTACATATCGACGAACCTTTGTTTTTTTAACTTAAATCTGGTAGGCATTGATGACCTTATCCAAGTCAAAATCCCAAACCCAATCATCATCGCTATCATTTTCAGTTTTGATATGTTTTGACTCTCGCTGTCCAGGTGGATTTTCATCTAACTGCGCGGTTTTACGTTCTTTAGCCGCAAGCCTGTTTTCTTGCTGTTCTTGTGATTCCCCGGCACGCTTTCTTTTCTTACTTTCTCTATCAGCTGCAAGCCTGTTTTCTTGCTGTTCTTGTGATTCCTCGGAACGCTTTCTTTTCTTACTTTCTCTATCAGCAGCAAGTTTGTTGGCATAAACTCTTTGAGCAGCTTCCTCGGCTGTTGCCATTGTAGGTTCTTCAGTCATTTTATAATTAAACATTTTTCCGTGAACAAATGTCTTAAACACCGTTAATGAAGTCACCATAGCAAAAATGACGACAACTAACTTCACGACGTCAGTCGACACAGAAACATGACGTCACCTGACAGACAGACACACAGACAGACAACTTATTTTTGTATATATAGATATAATATATATATATATATATATATATATATATATAAATATATATATATATATATACATATATATATATATATATATATATATATATATATATATATATATATATATATATCTGTAGTATAAATGGTTTAAAAAAATAAATATTTACCATTGTCTTGATTGTAGTACCATGCAGGTACAGAGCCTCGACATGGTCCTTGCGCAGCAGGAAGTCTGCAAATATCATCATCTCGCCTCTCAGGCTCCGGGGCAACAGTGGTTTCAATCTTGTTTTTTTGGCATCTTTGAGTACATTCATTGAGATTGTTAAACCGATTCCCGTTCCCTTGGCAGCCACCATAGCTAAATTCATAGCAATTATCTTGAGATTTATCGTAATAATATTGACGAAAGGTTCCAGAGCAGGGGCCAACGATTCTTGGAAGATCACAGACGTCTAATAAAAAGAAATGAGGTGATTTGATATTCAAACATCAACAATTGGATTAAAATACAGTTTCTTTCTATATTTAAAAGATTAAAAACTAGAGAGTTCGGATTTATGTCTAATTTTCTATTCCTAGCGAATTTCTTTATTTTTCACGTTCATTTTATACATATATTTACAAACCTAAGTTGTCATATATTTTATATGTATTTATAAATATGTTTGCTTCTCAACTGCTGAACTAGCGACATTTGAAAAAGAAATTATAAAACACAACATTCGAATAAAATTAGAAAAGAGTAGCACAATTAGATTCCCCAATTAATATTGTATCCTAACATAACGGTTTATGTCCTGGGACACATTTGTGTCCTCACTTTCTATAAAAGCATTCGTTTTCCGTGGGCTGTGATATGTTCGAGGATTATAATACGCCATCATGTAGAAATATGGCCTCGGAAATTGGGATGCTTTTGACCTAACTTTTCATTAAATCTCGGACGATTTGTTTATCTAAGAATACTTGTATCAAATGCTTAAATCAAACACTTATCAAATAGTAATATTGTTTACCAATCTCTAGCAGACACAAAAACAGTAGCTTGCTAAGACAATAAGTTTAGATAGATAGATAGTTTTTTTTATTCGCACAATTACATAAATAGATATGACAAACCAGTGCAACCAAATTTTATTTAAGCTGATAATATGACAAATTTTTGGTTTAAAATTGTTTTTTATCTATAAAGTTTAAATTTTCAAGAAAAATATTCTGCGGCCATGGATTTGGTTGAATACACAAAAAGAAAAAGATTAAATATCTATGAATGGTTTAAATACTAAGGTCAAATGCGAGTTTCTTCAATCAAGTAATTCAATAAAATTAGTTTAAAATAATTAATAACAATTAAATATTGTAAATAATAAATAAAAAAAGTTGAAAATCGAGTTATTAATTAATTAACAGATTGAAAATAATTTTGTAAACAAATGAAAATATGTTAAAATGTGACCTGAAGATTTTGTGGGATTTAAATATATAGAATTAAAATATATAAAACATTTAATATATATAAACTAATAAAAGATTTAAAATATATAAACAATAAACGGCAAATTTACTGCAGCATAATTCCTGTTCGTTTTCTGTTTATACTTCTGTTTCTAATTTTTTATCTTTAGTGTTATCGTACTCTTTACTATCATTGTAAACACTTCTTTATTTAATCTTAAGATAAACAGGCAAAAAAAAGAGAAAATATATTAATTCTACTGAATTCCTCTGCAAGGTGCAAAAAGTGAAATCAAAAAATTATAAGAAAAAACACTAACCTTGGCAAGCTATTATAATTACTGAAAAACTAAGGACGAAATAAAGATAATATACTTAATGGCGATTGCTCAAAGCCCTTCCTATCTTTCATCATTCTTGTAGTTTTTTTAGTTTTTCTATCTTATCCTTTTTTTGTATTCTCTCTCTAAGTGTGGGAATATTTATCATATTTTTTCAAGAAAAAGAAACATTATAACAGACAAAAGGGATTTAAACGAAGAAAAAAAAATTTAAATTACTGGCTAAACTTCATTAAAGCAAGAACTCTAGCTACATTTTGTATTTACACCTGTATTTTTATTCATTACTTTTATATGCAAATTATTCTTATTTCATGAAATTTTCTATTAAATTTATATCCTTCATTTAGCTAATTATTGAAGCGATTGATTGAAGAGAAAATAAAATTTAAAATTATAGGATAAATATAATTAAAGCTAGAACTCTTGCATAGTAACTCTTGAATATATTGAATCAAATCAGTAATTCAAAGAATAAATCAAAAAAATAGATTAAAATAGAATAAATCATAAAATAAGAGTAATAAGAATAAGAATAAGAGTAACAAGAATAAGAATAGAATAAATCAAAAGAATAGATTGAATCAAATCAAGCTGCCTCTACGTTCAATAGGCTCAGACCTGTTTGGAGAAATGGCATACACTCGACAAAAATCAAGCTTAGACTCCTTAATAGTAATGTTATATCCATGTTGCTATGTTCAAGCGAATGTTGAAAGATAAACCAGCAACAGAAGAACCGCATGCAGGTTTTCGAGAATAACTGCCTTAGAAGTATTCTTAAGATTCTTTGGCTATCAGGCTATCACTATCAGGGAAATTTTTCCTGGAAGGACTGGGCAGCCGTTTGTAGCTGCTATTCTTCGGAAATAACGCTGATACCATCTTGGACACGTGGTGCGGATGGACGAACGTCGTCTTCCTTGCATAGCACACAGCTGGAGACCCGACAGTAGGTGAAGAAAAGACTGTCGGGAGAATGCGTTGCGTAGAACACTAGACCGGGATTGGAAGATGGCTGAAACCTCACTGATACCTGAATGGGAGGATATCATCGTAGCGTCAGTCACGCGCGATGAATGGAGATGCTTCGTCGATGCCCTATGCCCCACAGATGGCGCTGGAGGAACTAAGGTAAGGTAATTTTCAATCATATTGTCATTATTTTTTAGTCATGTTAATTCATAATATATAAATAAGGGTGAAAATTCCTATTAAATTGTATCCTTTTTTAGCTAATCAAGCAATGATTATAATTGCAAGTCTGAAGTACCTTGGGCATTTCCACAACGATTTTCACATTCTTGTCGGGTTGAAAATCTATTTTGATTTCCATTACACCCTCCATACAAAAATTGTTTGCACACACCATCAGTCTTGTCATAATAGAAAGAAGCAATGGATTCTCGACATGGGCCTTCCTCTTTTTCCAAAAAGCAATATTCTGAAAAACAAATTAGACAAATTATTTGGTAAATATATAACAAATTTTCACATACTTTTATTTCCATTACACCTTTACAATGAAAATTACATCATCAGCCTTAAGATGACAGTTAAAATTAATCAAATCTTGGCAAAGGCCTTCCTCTGAATGAAAAAGGAACATCTTGAAGGATAAATTAGGCATTAAATTCGGAAATTAATTTAGAGAAATTAAGTTAGACAATAAACATATGAAAGATTTCTGTATTTTTGTTTTTTGTTTTGTTTTTCCCAGGGGGGATCGTATCGACCCAGTGGTCCTAGAACGACAAGAGTTGGCTCATTCTAAGGGAAATTAAAAGTTCTATTGTCGTTTTTAAGTGAACAAAAGTTGGAGGGTACCTAGTCCCCGTCTCACACTCATTTTTCCTCCAAAGTCAACAGATCTAAATTTTGAGATAGCCATTTTGTTCAGCATAGTCGAAAAACATATTAACTATGTATTTGGGGATGACTTACTCTCCCACAGTCCTTGCGGGAGGCGCTGCAAGTTACAAGCTTTGACCAGTGTTTAAATACAATAATGATTATTCGGAAGTGTAAAGACGTATTCAGGGGAATTTTTCTTTTGTTGGGGGGGGGTTGTGGGGAGGGGGCTACGTGGTAGGATCTTTCCTTGGAGTAATTTTTCATGGGGGAAGATAAATTCCATGAAGGACCGCAGGATTTTCTAGTATTATTTATAAAAAAAAATAAAAAATAGATCTGAAAAGTTTTTTCAACTGAAAGTAAGGAGCAGCGTTATAACTTAAAACGAACAGAAATTATTACGCATACGAGGGGTTCCTCCTAAATACCTCGCTCCTTAAACTGAAGAATTTTTTAGTAATTTCAACTATTTATTCTACGGCCTCCGTGATTCAGGGGTCATTCTTCAGGAATTGGGACACAATGTAAGCTTTAATGTAAAGAGCGAGGTATTAACAAGGGGGCAAAACCCTTCAAATACGTTATAAAAATATACGAATATAGAAGTTCTTTACATAAGTTAATTCGTAAGTTACGTATATTTTTTACTAATAACAAGAGCTAAGAGCTCATATGGCACTTGTGACGAGGCAAAGAGAGCTAAGAGCCAAGAGATTATATGGTATGAGCTCTAACAAAATTCTAGGAATCAATAGATTGATTTAAAAGGAAAATAAGAGTCTTAATGCCGGTCAGGATTTAAAATAAGAGCTCTGCACGATGTCCTTCTACATATGAAAATTCATTAAGATCCGATCACGCACTCGTAAATTATAAATACCTAATTTTTTCTACTTTTTCCTCTGCCTTTAGCCCCCCAGATGGTCGAATCTGGGAAAACGACTTTATCAAGTCAACTTGTGCAGCTCCCTGACACGCCTACCAATTATCATCGTCCTAGCACTTCCAGAAGCACCAAACTCGCCAAATCACTGAACCCCTCCCCCCAACTACCCCAAAGAGAGCGAATCCAGTACGGTTACATCAATCATGTATCACGGACATTTGCTTATTCTATCCACCAAGCTTCATCCCGATTCCTCCACTCCAAGTGTTTTCCAAGATTTCACCCCAACTCCCCCCAATGTCAAAAAAACTGGTCGGGATTTGAAATAAGAGCTCAGAGACATAAATTCCTTCTAAATATCAAATTTCATTAAGATCCTATCACCTATTCGTAAGATAAAAATACTCCAATTTTCACGTTTTCCAAGAATTCCGGTTTCCCCTCCAACTCCCCCCAATGTCACAGGATCTGGTCGGAATTTAAAATTAGAGCTTTAAAGCACAAGATCCTTCTAAATATCAAATTTCATTAAGATCTGGTCACCCTTTCGTAAGTTACAAATACCTCAATTTTCAAAATTACCTCCCCCTCCAACTCCACCAAAGAGAGCAGATCCGGTCTCGCTATGTCAGTTACGTATCTTAGACAGGTTTTAAATTCTTTCCATCCAGTTTCATCCTGATCTCACCGCTTTAAGTATTTTCTAAGATTTCCGGTCCCCCCAACTGCCCGCCAATTACACTGGATCCGGTTGAGATTTAAAATAAGAGATCTGAGTTACGCGGTCCTTCTAAATATGAAGTTTAATGAAGATCCGATCACTCCTTCGTAAGTCAAAAATGCGTCATTCTTTTCTAATTTTTCAGAATTACCCCCCCCCCCCACCCCCCAATAGAACGGATCCGTTCCAGTTATGTAAATCACGTATCTAAGACTTCTGCTTATTTTTCCCACCAAGTTTCATCCCGATCCCGATCCAGCGTTTTCCATGATTTTAGATTCCCCACCGCAGACTCCCCCCCAATGTCACCAGATCCAGTCGGGATTTATAATAAGAGCTTTGAGACACGATATCCTTCTAAAAATCAAATTTCATTGAGATCCAATCACCCGTTCGTAAGTTAAAAATACCTCATATTTTCTAATTTTTCAGAATTAACCACACACACACCCCCAACTACCCCAAAGAGAGTGGATCCGTTCCGGTTACGTCAATCATGTATCTAGGACTTGTGCTTATTTTTCCCACCAAGTTTCATCCCGATCCCTCCACTCTAAGTGTGTTCCAAGATTTTTGGTTTCCCCCTCCCAACTCCCCCCCAATGTCATAAGATCCGGTCGGGATTTAAAATAAAAGCTATGAGACACGATACCCTTCCAAACACCAAATTTGATTAAGTTCTGATCAACCGTTCGTAAGTTAAAAATAATTCAATTTTTCTATTTTTGCCGAATTAACGGGCCCCCACTCCCCCCTCCCCGAATGGTCAAATCGGGAAAATGACTATTTCTAATTTAATCTGGTCCGATCCCTGATGCGCCTGCCCAATTTCATCGTCCTAGCTTACCTGGAAGTGCCTAAAGTAGCAAAACCGGGACCGACAGACCGACAGACAGACAGACCGACAGACCGACAGAATTTACGATTGCTATATGTCACTTGGTTAATACCAAGTGCCATAAAAACATTCGTAAAAAATTGCAAGTTCTAGTTGCCTTTTTAAGTAACCCAAAAATTGGAGGGCAACTAGGGCTCCTCCCCTACCCCTTTTCTTCTCAGAATCGTCCGATCAAAACTAAGAGAAGAGCTATTTAGCCAAAAAAAAATAAATTGAAATACAAATTTCTTTTTAATTATTCATGTGCGGAGAGCCAAAATCAAACATACATCAATTCAAAAACGTTCAAAAATTAAATAAAAAAAATTAATTTGTTTAAGTACAAGCAAAGAGCGACATTAAAACTTAAAACGAACAGAAATTATTCCGTATGTGAAAGGGGTTGTCCATTACATAGTTGAACCACAAATTTCTTTAACTACAAGAAAGAGCGACATTACAACTTAAAACGAACAGAAATTATTCCGTATGTGAAAGGGGTTGTCCATTACATAGTTGAACCACAGCTCAATCCACCAACCAAATTAAACTGTTAAGACTTGACGTATATGGTTTCTCAGATTAAAAATATGTTGAACATTAGTTGAATAATTTTCATATTTTTGGATGATAAGTTTAAATTCTTCTCCAAGAAAATTCGAAGTAATAATACAAGTCTGGATCGATCAATAGATATACCTGAGACGATTGAATCCAACGATAAAAGTCATGGCCATTCAGGATTTGTTTTCGAGTAGTTCCACAAAAATATTTTTTGAGGGTGGGGGAGGGAGGCTTAAAAAAACTTTAAAAAACGCATCAAAATTTATTTATATTAATTTTTCTCACGTTTTTACGAGTCAGACAAAAATTTCTGAGGGAGGAGGATTCAAAGCCTCCCCTTGGATATGACCTTGACATAAGCATCTCATCCTTTTGATGCAAGTTACAGCTATGTGCTTGTCGCAAAATCGCTTTTGTCAGAGGAGTCACAGGCCTTAAGAGGCAGTGGATACTCAAGAAGAGCCTTCCTCGAAGAAGAGCCTTTGTCGAAAAGAGAATACTCAAGAATAGCGTTTGCCGAAGAGAAAATACTCAAGAAGAGCCTTTGTCGAAGAGAGAATACTTAAGAAGAGCCTTTGTCGAAGAGAGAATGCTCAAGAAGAGTCTTTGTCGAAGAGATAATACTTAAGAAGAGCCTTTACCGAAGAGAGAATACTCAAAAAGAGCCTTTATCGAAAAGTAGCATCTTGAAGGACACATTTCGCACTTAATTCGACATACTCATAATTGGTTTTTGAAAAGTTCCATCGATACTTCAAACAAAAAATACTTTGCATATGTGCCCAGTTTCGCCATAATAGTAAGAAACAGTACATTCTTGATTCGAATCTTTGTTTTTCGAAAAAGCAATATTCTAAAGGACAAATTAGAAGGCTATTTCGGGAGCTCTATGATGGGTTTTTATCGAAAGCCTAATCTGATTCCAATCATGCACTCCATACACAAATCTTTGGTACACACTACCAGTCCTGTCATAATAATGAAAAGTAATCGACTCTCAGCCAGGACTTTTTCCAAAAATAATATTCTGTATGACAAATTAGACCGTAAACACATTAATAGACTTGTTCGTTAGTCTTCTATTCATTCAGTAGTGACAAGAAAGATTAATATCAATTTACACTTATGTTGCCGAAGAAAATTGGAGTGAGCTTGAGAAAGCAAGTTGTTCTTGCAAGGAAAGCAGAAAAATAAGAGATAAGCCATGTATTTTTCTTTCGAGTTCGGTTAAACAGATAAGGCAAATATTTACCAGGAACTAATCTATAAAATAAATAAGAACAAGAATTACTAGGTAGAGTTGGGTTAGAACATTAATTTATAAAACAACGCGAAATATCCGCGTTGTTTTAGTCTTTTCATTCTACTGGCCGTCGTCTCGTTTTAAGTTGTTTTTTTTTTTTTGTAGAGTTTTATCTCTCTTGATTGTTTATTGTCATGTCTGGCCAGTTCGGCCTAAGAACTTTCATGTGTATCCATGTTATCAAAAGGGCATATCTGCAAAATGTTAGGAGTGGCTAAGGGCTGAAAAAAATGCTTGCGTTAAAATGTGATTGTACATATAAATAGTCTTCGTCATTCCTCCATCTCAACTTTTATCTGCCTCCTTCTTTTTTTCTTATCTGTTTTGCTTCATCTTTCTCTCTCACTCCCCCCCCCCCTCTGTTTCTTTCTCAGTGTTAATTAATAAGAAGTCCAGTTAAAAAAAAAATTGTTTTCGGAAAGCATCATAAAGAAAGCTGATAATATATATTTGTGTCTCTTTCTTTCTGATCAAAATAAAATCTTGGTAAATTGTTACTCAAATCGGAAGTTCTGCTATAGCCCTTGACATTTTAATTTAAAGCATTTAACGAATTTTCAGTTCTTTAATGAACATTGAAGACTATTCATTAAAAACAATCTCTTTTATATTATTGAAGACTCATTAAAGAAGACTCATCACAAACATTAAAGAAGAGCAAATCAAAATAAGTGTTAAAAGGAAAACTTTGTTCAATTCAGAAACACCACTTGAGGCTGTTTATAAAGAAAATGCCAAGGGGCTCCGAAGGAATGGGTAAAAGGCTAGAAGAAATTCGCTTCAAAAGTTGACTATATTAGGCCTCTAATATACATATCCCCTTTGGATTTGATCGTAATGAATTTTTATAGGGCGCAGATTGAAAATTAATGGAGATAATTAATTCATAATACGAGCTTGAAAAATGTTTCTGCTTAATTTTTTTTGTCAATTAATATTAACTTTAGGGTATTTTTTCGTCTCTCCCCTACATGTATTCTTGTTTGCTGTATAACGGTGTCAAATTTACTAAATTCAGCGAATCTATAACAAAAATTAGATTCTCATTACACTGAGACGAGTACAGTACCAAAAGCGGTATCAAAACCAATTAAAAATTTTTAATTGGTATCAAAACCAATTATTTTTAATTGGTATCAAAACCATTTAAGCGGTATCAAAACCAATTAAAACATAAAAACGAAAAATTAATTGAATATTTAGAGTTACGACACAGCAGGTAGAAGAGAGTCGAAGTTACTAAAATAAACTGAGACAACGGCAGATTGTATACAGTTGTCATAGGCGTAGATTGTATGAAAATGCATACTTTTCAACTGCATAATCAATAGCCTTCATCATTAGCAGGTGAAAGCTACGGAAAAAATGAAACA
Source organism: Artemia franciscana (assembly GCF_032884065.1). Taxonomy (NCBI): domain Eukaryota; kingdom Metazoa; phylum Arthropoda; class Branchiopoda; order Anostraca; family Artemiidae; genus Artemia; species Artemia franciscana. Next base: position 8,256,425 of record NC_088869.1, on the reverse strand, counting down.
AAACATTTATAACTACGTAAAAAGAAGCTAGTAATTACGTAAAAAACGGTTACATAAAAATAGTTACAACTGATTAGAAGAAAAACAATTGACAAAAAAAAACTGGCTAATAAAATAAGTTTGAGACAAAGTTGATTTTTAACTATATAATCTTATAGTAACAATTAAAAAAGGAGTGAAACAAAAAATGTACAAGAGACACAAAAAAATGGCAAAAGAAACAACAGAACAAAAGATAAACTGAAAAAAAGGCGAACAAGATCTTTGCTTTCTTTGTTAAAAGCTAGTGTAAAACTCGGACGACGAAAACAATTCTGTCAAGATTCGCCACCCTTTTCTAGAATCCCCAGTCCGTTACTGTGTGTGTTACAACCCTAGTGATAAATGCGAACTTTTAGAAGAACTATTTACTTATCTTTTATTTTTAAAATAGTCCGTTGTACGTAAATAGCAACCATTAACAAGAAAAGATTAACTCGCACTTTTATAACCGAAACTCTTAAAACTGTTTCGATGACACTATTAATAGAATTAGTAAAAAGAAAGAAAAAAGAATTAGCTTCGTATGACTAAATAGCAAAACAAGTTTTTTTTTTTACTTGAAATTAACGTGCCGCAGTAAAACTTCAAACGAACAGGAATTATTCCGCATATAAGAGGGGATTGCCTCCTCGTCAATCCCTTGCTTTTTACGCTAAAGTCTTAGTCTTTAAAAAATTAGAAAGGATTGTGAAAAAAGAATTGTTCCGAAAAGAAAAACTTTAGCATAAAGAGCAAGGGTCGAGGGGTGGGCAGCCCCCCTGATATAGGGAATAATTTCTGTTGATTTTAAGAATTCATGTGGAGGCTTACTTTCAGTTGAAAAAACTTTTCTTTTCTGCATATAATTTCTGACCATTATTCGAATCATGCCAGCAAATCCCCATCCCTCTAATTGTATAAAATTTCCGATGGAAAAGTTCCCTCCTGGAAATTTCCTCTCGATGTAAAATTCTCCCAGTATCAAATCACAACATCCACAGAAAAGTACTTCCCCCCCAAAAAAAACAAACCCCTATATCTCCCAATAAAAAATACTAGATGTGAACAACGAGCTAACTGCTAACAACTTACAGCCTTTAGCCAGGGACTATAGGGGTCATATCACCCCCAGAGTCATAGTTATTGTACTTTCCAATTATACTGAATAAAATGCCTATCTAAAAATATTTATCAGATGTCTTTCTGAAAAATAGGGATGCGGCTTATAGCCCTCCAATGTTTTCGGTCACTTGAAAAGGGCACTTTTGCCCTTTTCAAGTTTTCAAGTGTTTTTTGCCCTTTCAGAACTTTTTATTTCCGTTCGATTGAGCTATTTCCCGATCATCTAGGACTATTGGTTTGATAAGTTCACCAAATAAACAAATAAACAAAAACAAATAAACAAAATAAAACAAAATAAAAAACAAATAAACAAAATAAACAAGCATCAATAAATCTTTCTTCTGGAAAAAAGACAAAATTCCACATTTTTGTAAAAATAAGCTTGAAACCTCAACAGTAGGGTTCTCTAATATAGTGAATCTGATAGTATCGTTTTCATTAAGGCTCCTCGCCCTTCTTAGGGTGTTTCTTCCCTTTTTCAAAAATCAGGCCAATTTTCCCAGGCTCGTAACTTCTATAAGGGGTTTCCCCCTCCTCATATGACATCTCATTCCTCACCCTAAAGGGTTTTAGTATTATTAAAAAATCTTCTTACTGTTCTAATTAAAAAAAAACAGTTTTTTTTAACTGAAAGTAAGGAGCGATATGATAATTTAAAACGAATATAAATTACTCCGTATATAAAAGAGGCTGTTCCCTCCTCAACGCCTCGCTGTTTAAGCTAAATTTTTTCACTGTTTTAAACAGTAGAGTTAAGAGAAAGAGTCAAACTTTAGCGTAAAGAGCGGGGGGTTGAGGGGGGAATAGCCCCTTTCATATACGGTGTAATTTCTGTTCGTTTTAAATTTTAATATTGCTCCTTACTTTCAGTTAAAAAAAATTGTTACTAAAACCCTTTAGGGTGAGGAGTGAGATGTCATATGAGGAGGGGGAAACCCCCTTATAGACGTAATATTTTTTTTCAAGTTTTAACGTTGGTTCTTACTTTCAGTTGAAAACACTTGTTCTTTTTTTATTTAATCAGCGTAAAAATTAAATGTTTTCTTTATTAATTATCAAAATTCAGTTTTTAGAGTTTTAGTTAATATTGGGCCGATTCGCTTTTTATTTACCATTTGTTACTACGCACTGTTTAATCACTCAAATATGCATAATTTATTAAGTTTAAAGTTACCCCCCCTCTCCCAAACAAAATATAGTCTACTAGCCAGGGGAATTTGCCCAATTTTCGAAAGACGGAGGAACACCACTAGAAGGATGAGTGCTCTTGATGAAAATTAACCCGTTCAATCTAGCATTTTAGAAAACCTTATTGTATAGGTTTCAATTATATCTTCAAAAATGCGAATTTTTTTTTTGTCCAAGAAGCAGGATTACACATGCGTGTTTATTTTTTTTATTTTTTTTTATCAAGGTGTGATAGTATGGGATCAACGGTCTTAGAAGTCGGAGAGACCTCAATAAGCAGAAATTGAAAGTTCTAGTGCCCTATTTATGTAGTAAAATAGATAATGCCTCACAATAGTAGTGTTTTCTGGCATTTTGTGGCCCATGGCAACAATTTTGATCCAAAGAGGGCCACAAAGCTATGGATTGAAAATTTTGAGCTAGCCAAAGTATTTAAAATTTGTAAAAATAATATATATGTTGAGCCTCCCCTATTTCTGAGTTAATAATATGGCACGATGGGGCGTTTGTTGGTAAAGGCGGATGCATTCTACACAAGATAAACCTTTGATTTAGACATTTCATTTAGATCTTCATTCAAATAAGATTGCTTTGAGACCTGATACAATTATATACAGCAATGTGTAATTCAAATCAGCTACTATTGAGGAGGTTTGGTTGATCTTTATGTAGAGGGGGGAGGGTCCAAGGCCTTAAAAGTGCCTTTTTACCTAGATTTTCCAACTTTCAGTAAGCTTTCAGATAAATATAGAAGAGGGTTGGTGAGGGGGGGGGGTGTAAATTGGTCTATTTTTGGTTATTTTGGCTTTGGTTATTGGTTATTTATTTCCATATTGAAGAGTAAAATTGAAGCCAATTTAGATCCAATTTTGGAATCGTGTAGAATGTCGGGTGAATAGAATAGAGGGTATGGTAGGGGTAGAAAAGTGGGAGAGGTGTCAAAGCAGGTATATTCTATTTTACTTGATCGGGAAAACCCAAAAGAATGCAGATGTATGTTTCACTTGAACTCGAAGATGGAACTAAGGCGCTCAATTTGAAGTAAAATTTAATGTGAAACTTATATTGCAGAAATAAATAGTTGAACTGGTAAAGAGCTTGGTTTGAAGAACCTATACCCACACAAATTTGTAGTCACGTGTTGTCAAGTAATGCTGTATCTTTACACCGTTTATCGCATCCATTATGTAATTAAGAAAATAGCTGCTCTAAGATTCAACATTTTCGATTTTTGGATTTATGCTTAAGATCTAAACTTATATCGTCAATCGTAAAATGGTGTTTCAAAGCTATACATGCCGAATCTCAGCAAGTTTAGCGGGAAATAAAGTATTGGCGATGATGTCATGTGTAGTTCTGTTTTATCCACCAGTTTGACTCAGGTTTTATTCTGGCAAAACGAGGCATTTTTATACCTCCCAAATATTCTTTTTCTCCTTTTTTCACTAGAAGAAGTAGATAAAAATTGCTATTTTTGCTACCACAATAAGTATATTCCAATTCTAAAGAAACTGATTGTGCCAAATCGTGTTAGATTCCTGTCTATGTTTACCTTACTCGTCGCTACTCATCAAGACCACTCATTTTTTTTTTTTTTACTTCTTAAGACATTGGGATTAAGAAAATATAGCTATTTCTAGTTTTTTTTTGACATAACGTTAAATTATTAATGTACATTATAATCACTCTAATATAAATAAATCCACTTAAATAGTTTACTATGTCTCTAACACTGTAGAGAAAAAGTAATTTGTAAGAAAGCCGTTTATGTTTCAATTAAAATTAAATAACATAAATTTAATAACATTAAAATTAAATAAAATTAAATAACATAAATTAAATAACAGTAAAATTAAATAAAATTAAATAATAATGTCGCTAGCTTAGTCAGTAAAGCATATAATCGACAAGATGCATAATTATAGGATCATGAACTCAGGCTACAAATTCGACTTTTTTTCCAATATAGAGAATATGCTCGTTTGTGCATTAAAGTTGCTTCTTTTTGGAGTGAAATTTTTTCCTTAGGTTAATGCTCTAACCCAACTCTACCTAGTAATTCTTGTTCTTATTTATTTTATAGATTAGTTCCTGGTAAATATTTGCCTTATCTGTTTAACCGAACTCGAAAGAAAAATACATGGCTTATCTCTTATTTTTCTGCTTTCCTTGCAAGAAAAGAAAGCTTAAACAACTTGCTTTCTCAAGCTCACTCCAATTTTCTTCGGCAACATAAGTGTAAATTGATATTAATCTTTCTTGTCACTACTGAATGAATAGAAGACTAACGAACAAGTCTATTAATGTGTTTACGGTCTAATTTGTCATACAGAATATTATTTTTGGAAAAAGTCCTGGCTGAGAGTCGATTACTTTTCATTATTATGACAGGACTGGTAGTGTGTACCAAAGATTTGTGTATGGAGTGCATGATTGGAATCAGATTAGGCTTTCGATAAAAACCCATCATAGAGCTCCCGAAATAGCCTTCTAATTTGTCCTTTAGAATATTGCTTTTTCGAAAAACAAAGATTCGCATCAAGAATGTACTGTTTCTTACTATTATGGCGAAACTGGGCATATATGCAAAGTATTTTTTGTTTGAAGTATCGATGGAACTTTTCAAAAACCAATTATGAGTATGTCGAATTAAGTGCGAAATGTGTCCTTCAAGATGCTACTTTTCGACAAAGGCTCTTTTTGAGTATTCTCTCTTCGGCAAAGGCTCTTCTTAAGTATTATCTCTTCGACAAAGGCTCTTCTTGAGTATTCTCTCTTCGACAAAGGCTCTTCTTAAGTATTCTCTCTTCGACAAAGGCTCTTCTTGAGTATTCTCTCTTCGGCAAACGCTATTCTTGAGTATTCTCTTTTCGACAAAGGCTCTTCTTCGAGGAAGGCCTATGACTCCTCTGACAAAAGCGATTTTGCGACAAGCCCATAGCTGTAACTTGCATCAAAAGGATGAGATACTTATGTCAAGGTCATATCCAAGGGGAGGCTTTGAATACTCCTCCCCCAGAAATTTTTGTCTGACTCGTAAAAACGTAAAAAAAATGAATATAAATAAATTTTGATGCGTTTTTTAAAGTTTTTTTAAGCCTCCCCCCCCCCACCCTCAAAAAATATTTTTGTGGAACTACTCGAAAACAAATCCTGGATATGGCCATGACTTTTATCGTTGGATTCAATCGTCTCAGGTATATCTATTGATCGATCCAGACTTGTATTATTGCTTCGAATTTTCTTGGAGAAGAATTTAAACTTATCATCCAGTTAGCTCGTTGTTCACATCTAGTATTTTTTATTGGGAGATATAGGGGTTTGTTTTTTTGGGGGGGGGGAGTACTTTTCTGTGGATGTTGTGATTTGATACTGGGAGAATTTTACATCGAGAGGAAATTTCCAGGAGGCACAAATCTTTGGTACACACTATCAGTCCTGTCATAATAATGAAAAGTAATCGACTCTCAGCCAGGACTTTTTCCAAAAATAATATTCTGTATGACAAATTAGACCATAAACACATTAATAGACTTGTTCGTTAGTCTTCTATTCATTCAGTAGTGACAAGAAAGATTAATATCAATTTACACTTATGTTGCCGAAGAAAATTGGAGTGAGCTTGAGAAAGCAAGTTGTTTAAGCTTTCTTTTCTTGCAAGGAAAGCAGAAAAATAAGAGATAAGCCATGTATTTTTCTTTCGAGTTCGGTTAAAGAGATAAGGCAAATATTTACCAGGAACTAATCTATAAAATAAATAAGAACAAGAATTACTAGGTAGAGTTGGGTTAGAGCATTAACCTAAGGAAAAAAATTCACTCCAAAAAAGCAACTTTAATGTACAAACGAGCATATTCTCTATATTGAAAAAAAAGTCGAATTTGTAGCCTGAGTTCATGATCCTATAATTATGCATCTTGTCGATTATATGCTTTACTGACTAAGCTAGCGACATTGTTATTTAATTTTATTTAATTTTAATGTTATTCAATTTATGTTATTTAATTTTAATTGAAACATAAACGGCTTTCTTACAAATTACTTTTTCTCTACAGTGTTAGAGACATAGTAAACTATTTAAGTGGATTTATTTATATTAGAGTGATTATAATGTACATTAATAATTTAACGTTATGTAAAAAAAAAAAAAAAAAAAACTAGAAATAGCTATAATTTCTTAGTCACAATGTCTTAAGAAGTAAAAAAAAAAAAAAAAAAAAAAATGAGTGGCCTTGATGAGTGGCGACGAGTAAGGTAAACATAGACAGGAATCTAACACGATTTGGCACAATCAGTTTCTTTAGAATTGGAATATACTTATTGTGGTAGCAAAAATAGCAATTTTTATCTACTTCTTCTAGTGAAAAAAGGAGAAAAAGAAAATTTGGGAGGTATAAAAATGCCTCGTTTTGCCAGAATAAAACCTGAGTCAAACTGGTGGATAAAACAGAACTACACATGACATCATCGCCAATACTTTATTTCCCGCTAAACTTGCTGAGATTCGGCATGTATAGCTTTGAAACACCATTTTACGATTGACGATATAAGTTTAGATCTTAAGCATAAATCCAAAAATCGAAAATGTTGAATCTTAGAGCAGCTATTTTCTTAATTACATAATGGATGCGATAAACGGTGTAAAGATACAGCATTACTTGACAACACGTGACTACAAATTTGTGTGGGTATAGGTTCTTCAAACCAAGCTCTTTACCAGTTCAACTATTTATTTCTGCAATATAAGTTTCACATTAAATTTTACTTCAAATTGAGCGCCTTAGTTCCATCTTCGAGTTCAAGTGAAACAGACATCTGCATTCTTTTGGGTTGACAAACGCAATATCAATTTTGATGGTTTTTCTCACTTGGGTTGACGGAACAAAAGTTACAAAATAAGTGAAAAAGATATTGCAGTCATTGGTTTATTAGAAAATCTGGTAGGGGAAAATTATAGTGAAGAAGAATATAGGAAGAAGGCCCAGAGGATTTTCGGACCTTTGGTTGCTAAAATATGGCTCTGACATTAAACGTAGATTTGCTTTAGTTCTTATCAACGAAAAGTAGATGATAGGGAAGGGAATGATAGTTTCTTTTGATAATTTAAAGTTAAAAGGCCTAATACGGAGAGGCTGGACACGAGACATAAAGAGCCAGAACTAAAGAATTCTGAACATTCTGAAACCATTTACTTTATTTTTCGGAGAATTATTTTGAAATTTGCCAAACAGATAATGTTATACAAGTTTTTGTCTCCATGCGGGTTATATAACCTTTGCCTTGAGATTTAACAATGAAAGAAATTGGGTTCTTCACGCCAATAGTGACAATGATTAAAATTTATTTATAACCCACTATGTACAAAGGAGAAGTTAATTAATGCAAAGAAAAACCAAGAAAAAAAAACAAATATTCCCTACACGAGACTACAAAGTAAGGCTGGTATTGACGGATGAGGGCATTATAGTTGTTTTAAAAGAGTCACCCATTGTTATGGCCATTCGATATCATAAAAGATTACCCTGTCTCGTCCATTATAACCAGTTTTATTCTTTGTGGCCTTCAAAACTTCAGTATTTGCCTTCAGTATTCAGAACTGATAGTGCGGTCTTTTTATAACTTGTATAGCTTTGACAAGAGACCCGATTAAACGACAAAAAACTAAAAGCGGACCCCTATTTTTTTGAAATCTTAGAAAAATCATTAACTTCTCCCGTTTTTGCCGGAGACAGAGATATTCACATTCAATGAAACTTACATCATTAAAAAGCGTGAATTTTTTTTTGTTTTTTTGATTGAACGGAGCAAAATTTGCGTTTTATAGTACAGGAAAAAACAGTCCCTAAAAATATTCTAGTATACCTGCTTTGAAAATATTTAAAATCAGTTCACAAGAAGTATCACTGAATAAATTGACAGCTCTGGAAGTTTCGTGTTCTGCTAACCGCCTTCATTAAAATTTTTGCCAACGCAGGACACATATTATTTATCCTGTTCGTACATCGAAGAGAAAGCGTTTTCTTAACAATTAGAAAGAAATCACAAATTTGCTTTGTTTTTAAACTGGCCTCTCGCTAGCTTTTCAAACTGTTGACACATTCATGATCCTCTTTCAACTTTTGCCAAAATTGCATTGGAAGCTCCCTACGGTGCTGGGAAAATTTGCTCATGGGCCCTTTGTCTTTGAGACTGTCCACCGACTCTGAGACTTTGTGGTACGAAACGTCCCTAAGCCTAGGTATTTTATTTCCATCTAAATTAATCTTTAGAGAATCTAACGTGCTTTCACTAAATAAACATCTTTTGTTTCTTTTCTCCCGCTGGATTAACATTATGTAAAAACATGGAAGCTCCCTAAGGTGCTGTGAAAAATTGCTAATTGGCCTTTTGTCTTTGAGACTGTCCACCGACTCGGAAACATTGTTGACACATCCCTGATCCTCTTTCAACTTTCGTCAAAATTCCTTTGGAAGCTTCCTACGGTGGTTGGGAAAAGTTTCTAATGGACCCTTTGTCTTTGAGACTGTCAGCCAACGCTGAGACTCGCAAAGTGACATTTGTGGTATCAAACGTCCTTAAGTCTAGATATTTTATTTCCGGTTTAGGAGCAATAGACACTTCATCAAAATCAACTTTAAAAGTTGCGGGAACTAGGCCCCAGTCGAAAAGTACAACGTCTTACTTTTAAGCGTTTGAACTTGATATTTATCTTGGATTTAGAATTTATTCAGTTCAAACAATATATTTCAAAAGCCCAGACAGTAGAATACAAAGTGGCACAACGTGCAAGAGAAGAAAAATCCTTCTTGTCTCTTGCAGCACTTTGCGCGTGCAACGTTGATTCTTTTTTTCAGAACTAAAACTCTCTTCTACTAATTATTGCTACACCTACTACACAAGAAAGAACCTTGTCAACCTTGGATCAACTCAAGACATGGCTGCGCTACGCAGTGAACATCGACCAATTTAGAATCCTGATTTAATGTTCAGTCGACAGAGAAGTAGATATTGACACAAGTAGTATCCACTGCCGTCCTGGCTGGGTGGTTGGCGCGCTGGCGTGGGAATTCTGTGTCCAAGGGGCACGGGTTCAATCCCAGTTGTGACCAATTATTTAGTCTTGGACGGGGGTCAGTGGCGTGACTCTGTAAGCTCAGCCAGAGTCGACCCAGCTCTAAACGGGTACATGGAGAAATCCGGGGAAGGTAAGCAGGACGGGTGTGTGAAAGCACAGGATGGTTGGCCCCCAGCCCCCCATTGCACTTCCAGGCTGAAGGGCCATGAAACGGAGATCAGCACCGCCGGTTTGGACCTTAAGGGTCTAGTGTCGTCTTACTCACTTACTATTTTACTTTTTTTAGTATCCACTAAAAAAGTAATCACATGTTTTCTACTAAAAATATATTCCCATCGTTTGCTAATTTTTTTAATTTTGAATACTGTATAGTGATTTATTCCATTAGTCCCATCATTCTATGAATTATGAATACTTAGATGATTTGTGACGCGCCCCCCATTTGCTTCACACACACAAAGAAGACCTAGATAGATCCTTGTCAATAGATATGTTCGTTAGTCTCACAGGTGATAAGTAGGAAAGAGAAAGTGCTTTCAAATTAAAGCAGGATTGTCAAAAATGGAATAAGATTGGGAAAGCAAGTCATCTATGCTTTCTTTTCTTGCACGAAGAGAGAAAAAAAAGAAATAAGCTGTATATCATTTCTGTGGAGATTTATGAGGAAGATATGTCTGCTATTTATTGGAAAAGCAAATCTATGGAGTAAAAAAGAAACTGCGACAAATACGCAAGGTTTTTTTTCAAACAAAAATCTTTCAAAAGAATTCATATTATATTTTTTCTTCTTCCAGTGCATAAAAAAAAAACAGCGTCTAATTTCTGAATCAGTCCCTACTAGGAATCTAAAATATTTTTTTGGCCTTTCTTTCTTTCTTTTTTTCCCTTTTATCTTTGGTAGATATTTACTAGTTACAGACATTTATCCAAATTCCTGGCGGTGAAATAATTTTTGTAATTTCACTATTCTAAAGACACTAATTTATGTATTTCCTCTCCTTGCCAGATTGGGGGAGGGCACCACTTTACGAGGAGTGGATCGGATTCGTAAACAATCGAATATGAGAAATATGGAAGAAATGAAAAAATCACAAAGATCTTGACATTTGTTTGGGGTGAGCCGAAAGGCCCTCTCCCATGTCTGTGCTCGCTATTGGTCACCCTTGGTTACACAGACAGGTAATTATCCCAGTAAATTTAATAGATATCATGTTTATTTAGCAGCCTTTAAATTCCTTTTTTTACAAGTGGACTACTATCTCCTAGGAGGTCCACAGAGACACTAAAATAAGCTTTCTCTTATTATGAAAAAATTTTCTGAAGAAAATAACTTATTTAAAGATAGAAACTCTACTAGTAGCAAAACAATTCGATAAATACTTAAAATAAAATCTTGAAAGAATTTAAGAGATAAGCTATTGCCTCTGATGATGATGTTAATGTTTGAGACTTAAATAGGAGCTGGCACAGAATTTCGAAAACTTTGTTTTGGAGAATCAATTTAAATAACTAATTGCAATGCTTCAGGTACGATTCGAGCGAAGAATATATTAAACATTTCGTGTCAGCGAACAGTAAGGAGAGAGCGAACGGGCTCAATAGTAACCAAAACTCTAAAAAACGGAAATTTGATACCAATAGATATATCAAAGCAATCGTATTTTCGAATGATTTTAAATATATAAGTTTGATCAAGTTTGGTCTTGCCCATCAAAAATTATGAGCCTGAGAATAGTTGCGTTATTTTGGAAAAAGCCGGAAATATCCCCTAAAAGTCATAGAATTTTAATAAAAATCAAACTATCAGATTCAGCGTATCAGAGAATCCAACTGCATGGGTTTCAAGCTCCTATCAGGAAAAATGTAGAATTTTGTTTTTTTGTTTTTCAGCAGAAGAAAGATCACGGATGCGTGTTTATTTGTTATTGTTTTTTCAAGGATGATCGTATTGACCCGGTGGTCCTACAATATTGCGAGAGGGCTCATTCAAACGTAAATTAAAAGTTTAGTGCCCTTTGAAATGACCAAAAAATTGGAGGGCAGCTAGGCCCCTACCCAAGCTCATTTTTCCCAGGGTCATCCAATCAAACTTTTGAAAAATAGCATAGTTGAAAAATCTAATAATTATGTCTTCGAAGATTACTTAATCCCACAGACTCGCCGGTGGAAGGGCTGCAAGTTGTGAGCTTTGCCCATTGTTTAAATATAGTATTGGTTATTGGGAAGCATACAGACGTTTTCAGGGGGATTTTTTCTGGTGGGGGGATCGGAGAGAGAAGGTTACGTGAAAGGGTCTTTCCATGGAGGCATTTTTCATAGGGAAAGGGAATTTTCCATTAAAGGGGTGCCGGATTTCCCAGCATTATTTAAAAAACGAGCAGAAATTAAATAATTGACGAGCGGGTGAACCTCCTCATATACGTAATGATTTATGTGCGTTTTAAGTTTAACGTTGCTTCATACTTTCAGTTGAAATTTTTTTATTTAATAACGTTTGAAAGGGATAATAAGTAATGTAGGAATAGTCTATAATGCCCCTAAATCTAGAAATCATGCCTAATTCAATGTACCTAACTTTTCGACAAGAATACAACAGCTCTGACAAGCAAATTGATTTGAAGATATTACCAGTTTTAAAGTCAACAGTAGTCTCTGCTTCTTTTCTTGTAGCACACCGACCTTCACAATCAGCTTGGGTGAGAAAATTGTTTCCATTTCCTTGACAACCCCCATAGAGAAAACCAATACATCTTTGCTCTCTTGAATCAAAGTACCATCTCTCAGTGTAATCTGTACAATTTCCAGCTGACGGCTGGTAAGAACAGACATCTGTCTCTGAAATTAGAAAGAAAATAACCCATATTAAAATGCCAAAAACCTTGAAAAACAGTAAAAGTAGGGCATAGTATAGTACAGTATAGTATATTTGACAGAAAAAAGAACAAAACCGTAGGGCCATGTCGACAAAAAAAGAGAAAAACACACAAATATAATTGAAGGATTTAATTTAAACTTTAAATCAAAACGATTAAAGTAGAGAAAACTATTCAAAAACACCACAATAGACAAAGTCATCACATAACACCCTCACGACGGCTTATACCCACGCGAATAAACCGCACTAGATTCTTAATAATACTAAAACACCCATTTCCCAACATTTTTTCCACCCAAGGCTCTCCCCCTTATCCACATCCAAAAATGTCTTTTTCAAAACCCTTAACTCTTCACACTTCTCCAGAAAATTCCATAGATTTTCCTCCCACTCTCCTCACAGCGGGCAACTGTAAGGGCCACTTTTCATTCTAACTCTTCCCAAATAGCTTCTTCTTCTCCCCAAGTGGCATGGAATTCCCTATACGAGATATCCTCCCTAGATAGGCCATCTCTAAAATATACCTCCTCTCCAAATGCCACCTTTACCCTAGAATGCAAACCATAAGAGTCAGACGTCTGATCTGGCACCCCCACTTCTAAATTTCCCGATCAAGTAAAATAGAATATACCTGCTTTGACACCTCTCCCACTTTTCTACCCCTACCATACCCTCTATTCTATTCACCCGACATTCTACACGATTCCAAAATTGGATCTAAATTGGCTTCCATTTTACTCTTCAATATGGAAAAAAATAACCAATAACCAAAGCCAAAATAACCAAAAGTAGACCAATTTACACCCTCCCCCCTCACCAACCCTCTTCTATATTTATCTGAAAGTTTACTGAAAGTTGGAAAATCTAGGTAAAAAGGCACTTTTAAGGCCTTGGACCCTCCCCCCTCTACATAAAGATCAACCAAACCTCCTCAATAGTAGCTGATTTGAATTAAACATTGCTGTATATAATTGTATCAGGTATCAAAGCAATCTTATTTGAATGAAGATCTAAATGAAATGTCTACATCAAAGGTTTATCTTGTGTAGAATACATCCGCCTTTACCAACAAACGCCCCATCGTGCCATATTATTAACTCAGAAATAGGGGAGGCTCAACATATATATTATTTTTACAAATTTTAAATACTTTGGCTAGCTCAAAATTTTCAATCCATAGCTTTGTGGCCCTCTTTGGATCAAAATTGTTGCCATGGGCCACAAAATGCCAGAAAACACTACTATTGTGAGGCATTATCTATTTTACTACATAAATAGGGCACTAGAACTTTCAATTTCTGCTTATTGAGGTCTCTCCGACTTCTAAGACCGTTGATCCCGTACTATCACACCTTGATAAAAAAAAAATAAAAAAAATAAACACACATGTGTAATCCTGCTTCTTGGACAAAAAAAAAGTCGCATTTTTGAAAAAATAATTGAAACCTATACAATAAGGTTTTCTAATATGCTAGATTGAACGGGTTAATTTTCATCAAGGGCACTCATCCTTCTAGTGGTGTTCCTCCGTCTTTCGAAAATTGGGCAAATTTCCCCTGGCTAGTAGACTATATTTTGTTTGGGAGAGGGGGGGGGGTAACTTTAAACTTAATAAATTATGCATATTTGGAGTGATTAAACAGTGCGTAGTAACAAACGGTAAATAAAAAGCGAATCGGCCCAATATTAACTAAAACTCTAAAAACTGAATTTTGATAATTAATAAAGAAAACATTTAATTTTTACGCTGATTAAATAAAAAAAGAACAAGTGTTTTCAACTGAAAGTAAGAACCAACGTTAAAACTTGAAAAAAAATATTACGTCTATAAGGGGATTTCCCCCTCCTCATATGACATCTCACTCCTCACCCTAAAGGGTTTTAGTATTACTAAAAAAGCTTCTTACTTCTAATTTTAAAAAAAAAACAATTTTTTTTAACTGAAAGTAAGGAGCAATATTAAAATTTAAAACGAACAGAAATTACACCGTATATGAAAGGGGCTATTCCCCCCTCAACCCCCCGCTCTTTACGCTAAAGTTTGACTCTTTCTCTTAACTCTACTGTTTAAAACAGTGAAAAAATTTAGCTTAAACAGCGAGGCGTTGAGGAGGGAACAGCCTCTTTTATATACGGAGTAATTTATATTCGTCTTAAATTTTCATATCGCTCCTTACTTTCAGTTAAAAAAAACTGTTTTTTTTTTTTTTTAAATTAGAACAGTAAGAAGATTTTTTAATAATACTAAAACCCTTTAGGGTGAGGAATGAGATGTCATATGAGGAGGGGGAAACCCCTTATAGAAGTTACGAGCCTGGGAAAATTGGCCTGATTTTTGAAAAAGGGAAGAAACACCCGAGGAGCCTTAATGAAAACGATACTATCAGATTCACTATATTAGAGAACCCTACTGTTGAGGTTTCAAGCTTATTTTTACAAAAATGTGGAATTTTGTCTTTTTTCCAGAAGAAAGATTTATTGATGCTTGTTTATTTTGTTTATTTGTTTTTATTTTGTTTTATTTTGTTTATTTGTTTTTGTTTATTTGTTTGTTTGGTGAACTTATCAAACCAATAGTCCTAGATGATCGGGAAATAGCTCAATCGAACGGAAATAAAAAGTTCTGAAAGGGCAAAAACACTTGAAAACTTGAAAAGGGCAAAAGTGCCCTTTTCAAGTGACCGAAAACATTGGAGGGCTACAAGCCGCATCCCTATTTTTCAGAAAGACATCTGATAAATATTTTTAGATAGGCATTTTATTCAGTATAATTGGAAAGTACAATAACTATGACTCTGGGGGTGATATGACCCCTATAGTCCCTGGCTAAAGGCTGTAAGTTAAGCAGTTAGCTCGTTGTTCACATCTAGTATTTTTATTGGGAGATATAGGGTTTTTTTTTTATTTTGGGAAGTACTTTTCTGTGGAGGTTGTGATTTGATACTGGGAGAATTTTACATCGAGAGGAAATTTCCAGGAGGGAACTTTTCCATCGGAAATTTTATACAATTAGAGGGATGGGGATTTGCTGGCATGATTCGAATAATGGTGAGAAATTATATGCAGAAAAGAAAAGTTTTTTCAACTGAAAGTAAGCATCCACATGAATTCTTAAAATCAACAGAAATTATTCCCTATATCAGGGGGGCTGCCCACCCCTCGACCCTTTCTCTTTATGCTAAAGTTTTTCTTTTCGGAACAATTCTTTTTCACAATCCTTTCTAATTTTTTAAAGACTAAGACTTTAGCGTAAAAAGCAAGGGATTGACGAGGAGGCAATCCCCCCTTATATGCGGAATAATTCCTGTTCGTTTGAAGTTTTACTGCGGCACGTTAATTTCAAGTAAAAAAAAACTTTTTTGCTATTTAGTCATACGAAGCTGATTCTTTTTACTTTCTTTTTACTAATTCTCTTAATAGTGTGATCGAAACAGTTTTAAGAGTTTCGGTTATAAAAGTGCGAGTTAATCTTTTCTTGTTAATGGTTGCTATTTACGTACAACGGACTATTTTAAAAATAGAAGATAAGTAAATAGTTCTTCTAAAAGTTCGCACTTATCACTAGGGTTGTAACACACACAGTAACGGACTGGGGATTCTAGAAAAGGGTGGCGAATCTTGACAGAATTGTTTTCGTCGTCCGAGTTTTACACTAGCTTTTAACAAAGAAAGCAAAGATCTTGTTCGCCTTTTTTTCAGTTTATCTTTTGTTCTGTTGTTTCTTTTGCAATTTTTTTGTGTCTCTTGTACATTTTTTGTTTCACTCCTTTTTTAATTGTTACTATAAGATTATATAGTTAAAAATCAACTTTGTCTCAACTTATTTTATTAGCCAGTTTTTTTTGTCAATTGTTTTTCTTCTAATCAGTTGTAACTATTTTTATGTAACCGTTTTTTACGTAATTACTAGCTTCTTTTTACGTAGTTATAAATGTTTTGTTTCATTTTCTCCGTAGCTTTCACCTGCTAATGATGAAGGCTATTGATTATGCAGTTGAAAAGTATGCATTTTCATACAATCTACACCTGTGACAACTGTAGACAATCTGCCGTTGTCTCAGTTTATTTTAGTAACTTTGACTCTCTTCTACCTGCTGTGTCGTAACTCTAAATATTGAATTAATTTTTCGTTTATGTTTTATTACTACAAATTTTTAATTGGTTTTGATACCGCTTTTGGTACTGTACTCGTCTCAGTGTAATGAGAATCTAATTTTTGTTATAGATTCGCTGAATTTAGTAAATTCGACACCGTTATACAGCAAACAAGAATACATGTAGGGGAGAGACGAAAAAATACCCTAAAGTTAATATTAATTGACAAAAAAAATTAAGCAGAAACATTTTTCAAGCTCGTATTATGAATTAATTATCTCCATTAATTTTCAATCTGCGCCCTATAAAAATTCATTACGATCAAATCCAAAGGGGATATGTATATTGGAGGCCTAATATAGTCAACTTTTGAAGCGAATTTCTTCTAGCCTTTTACCCATTCCTTCGGAGCCCCTTGGCATTTTCTTTATAAACAGCCTCAAGTGGTGTTTCTGAATTGAACAAAGTTTTCCTTTTAACACTTATTTTGATTTGCTCTTCTTTAATGTTTGTGAGTCTTCAATAATATAAAAGAGATTGTTTTTAATGAATAGTCTTCAATGTTCATTAAAGAACTGAAAATTCGTTAAATGCTTTAAATTAAAATGTCAAGGGCTATAGCAGAACTTCCGATTTGAGTAACAATTTACCAAGATTTTATTTTGATCAGAAAGAAAGAGACACAAATATATATTATCAGCTTTCTTTACGATGCTTTCCGAAAACGATTTTTTTTTAGCTGGACTTTTTATTAATTAACACTGAGAAAGAAACAGAGGGGGGGAGTGAGAGAGAAAGATGAAGCAAAACAGATAAGAAAAAAAGAAGGAGGCAGATAAAAGTTGAGATGGAGGAATGACGAAGACTATTTATATGTACAATCACATTTTAACGCAAGCATTTTTTTCAGCCCTTAGCCACTCCTAACATTTTGCAGATATGCCCTTTTGATAACATGGATACACATGAAAGTTCTTAGGCCGAACTGGCCAGACATGACAATAAACAATCAAGAGAGATAAAACTCTACAAAAAAAAACAACTTAAAACGAGACGACGGCCAGTAGAATGAAAAGACTAAAACAACGCGGATATTTCGCGTTGTTTTATAGTCGTTTTATAGTATGTTTTATAGTCGATGGGGGAATTAAAATTTTGTACAATCACCAGGGGACAAGATTACCCACTAGACCAAAAAGAATTGTTTCAATGTTAGCTTACAAGAGGATTATTTCGCAACAGAATAATTAACTAAGTTTCAATTTTCATAAATTTTTCCTCAGTTGCTCTTTGATTCTCATTGAAGTAACTCGCATAGCTGCTTTTCCCTACGTGGATAAGTAGCGACAATTGTATTTATTATATTTGGTGGTGGTTTTTATTTGTTTTTAGATTAATTTTCTATCTTGTGCTGAAGACGTCTTGTTTTATACAGGCGAAATATCCGCGTTGTTTTAGTCTTTTAATTCTACTGGCCGTCGTCTCGTTTTAAGTTTGCTTTTTGTAGAGTTTTATCTCTCTTGATTGTTTATGGATACACATATTAAATTCCTTATTTAAGTGTGATAAAAGACCCTGATAAGTGATGACCCAAAATTATACGGTCGTCACCCTTCTTGTTTTTCTATTTTGCTGATTGGTTGCCAGCTTTTTGGTCCATGAGTATTTCCCCTGAGCATCCAAAAATGTCTTATTTCAGCCAAATCATGTCCACATTTCGTCTATAATATGTCCACAATGTGTCCATTTTGAAATCTCAAAAACATATTACTTTTTTTAAGACTTTTAATTACTGGACGTTTCAACTATGTTGAAAACATTACAGTGTCAAATTTTAATTGGAAATAATCAGAAAAATGGCAGGTGAGGGGGGGGGGCTGATTGCCCTCCAATCAATTTTGATCCTTAAAATGGACCCTAGAACTTCCGTTTCAAATTGAATGAGCTTCTTTTGGGGTTTATATGACAACTTCTATAGGAAGTGCCTTTGTCAAAAAAAAATCAAATAAAAAATAACCCATTGTGGCCATATTGCTGTTTCCTTAAAAATTTTCAAACTGACAGAATTGATCCTAGGTGCTAGGCTTTTTTTTTTATTTCAGACCATCAAGAATCCAAATTTTTCATTTTCTCAACTTTTTTTATTTTTAGTTAGTAATGCTTGATAAATAGACAGATGTTTTTGCTTTACTATAGGAAGTCGGAGGCGAGTGTTAACGAAAACAGTGCCTGTTTGCCTATCACCTCTACTGTAGCGTAAAAGCAATGAGAAATAAAATCGTTTATAGATGAAAGAATACAGTTATCTTCGGGAAAGAGCCAGAAATTCGAAAGAGCCAGATTAGCGCTTGTATATTATTATTCTAATTATTTTCAACTCATTTAAAAAAAAAATTGTGATTGTAATTGTAGATAATTATAGATGAAAAAATACAAACTTGCAAAGAATTTCAAGAATATTTGCAGATAGTTGTCTTCGGGAATGAGCCAGAAATTCCACTAAATACAGAATAAAGTGTAAAAAAAAAAAATGTAGAAAGCAAGTAGTTAAGTCAATATGGTGCTGAATGAGTAGTTTTAGCACTACTTTGGCGCTAGTGACACTCCTTTTTTTTACAAAAATATACATCTAGTTGAGAAATATTTTATTTTACGTCATAAATTTGTAAAATGTGTCCTTTTTACGTCCTAAATTTCTAAAATATGTCCCTTATTTACCCTATTATGTCATTGTGTCCCGGCACATAGGAATATGTTCTATGAACATAAAATATGTCCAGTTGGCAATCCTGCTCTCAACCAGGTCATAGCCTCTCATCAAACAGTTCGTGGTGACGAGCTATAGTAAGGAGTGACCCGGCTCAATAGCGGCCCAAATTCTAAAAAACGTAATTTTGATACCAATAGTTACATCAAAAGAATTGGATTTTAATGCTGATTTTAAATATATAAGTTTCACCAGGTTTAGTCTTATCCAGCGAAAGTTACGAGCCTGAGAAAAATTTAAATTAGAAAATAGGGGGAAACACCCCGTAAGACTCATAAGATCGAAAATCACACCATCAGATTCAGCGTATCAGAGAACCCTATTGTAGAAATAGATGTAGAAGCTCTATTTTTTGCCAGAAGACAGATCACGGATGCGTCTTTATTTGTTTGTTGTTTTTTTCCCATGGGCGATTGTATCGACTCAATGGTCCTAGAATGTCGTGAGAGAGCTCATTATAACAGAAATTAAAAGTTCTAGTGCTCTTTTTAAGTGATAAAAAATTTGAGGGCACCTAGACCCCCTCCCGATCAATCCGATCAAATTATGAGAAAGCCATTTAGCAAACAAAAAATTAATATGCAAATTAATATGCAGCTTTAGCGTAAAGAGGGAGGGATTGCGGAGGGGACAACCCATTTCATATACGGAGTAATTTCTGTTCGTTTTAAGTTTTAATGTCGCTCCTTACTTTCAGCTAAAAAAATCAGTTTTTTTATTTAATTAAATACAAAAACAAGTTTTTTCAACTGCAAGTAAGGAGCGACATTAAAACTTAAAACGAACAGAAATTATATCGTATATGAAAGGGATTGTTCCCTCCTTAACGCCTCGCACTTTACGCTACAGTTTTTTTTTTATTGTTTTAAAAAGTAGAGTTGTGACAAAGAGTCAAACTTTAGCTTAAAGAGCGGGTCGCTGAGGAGGGGACAACCCTTTCATGTACGGAATAATTTCTGTTCGTTTTAAGTTTTAATGTCGCTCCTTACTTGCAGTTTAAAAAAACTTGTTTTTTTTTATTTAATTTTACATAGAACACAACACAATTTTATTCATAATAATTTTATTTATAATAATTCTATTCATATTTATTTTATTCATAACAAATTAATTCATAATTTTCATTTGGAAGAGAGAATAAAACATATAGTTTGCATGTAGTCTAGAAAATTCTATTTTGGATCTCACATTAATGGGTTAAAGGTCAGAAACCATGTATGGACTGGGTAGTATTACGTTTGCAATCCAATACGTAAAAGAAAAATGTCATGTGGGGTATAGAAACAAGAAAACATGTGGTATCACCTCTTATAAAGAAGTTCTAGATACACCATAAGGAGCGTGAACCCCCTAACCCCCGGAGTAATGCCTCTGAAAGGTAGACCATCCAGGGAGAAATAGAGACCCCCTGAAAAGTGGCCCAGTACCATTATAAGGATTCCTACTCACAACATAATTTTATTCCGTCTCATTTGGAAAAGAGAATATTATCACTAAGCAACTTCAGAAAAACATATAGTCTTAGAAACATCTACATTTTGATAATTAAATGTTTCTCTGATAATAGACACTCTACTGTAATTAGATCCTTTTGTGAAAATCGCAGTTCTCTACTACCTTGAACAACAAAATTTAGTAGGAAATCGATTTTATCTAAGTCTCTAATTTTTAAATTAGTACAGAAAAACAATGGAAAAACTAGCAGTATTTAGAAAAGGAAATAGGACTTATATAGATAGGAATATATAATATCAAACAGTTCGTGGTAACGAACTGTAGTAAGGAGCGACCCGGCTCAATAGTAAACGAAATTCTAAAAAACGGAATTTCGATGCTAAAACATATATCAAAAGATGTATTAATATGCAAATTTCATTTTAATAATTTATGTACGGAGAACCAAAATCAGACATGCATTAATTCAAAAACTTTCAGAAATTAAATAAAAAAACAAGTTTTTTTTTAAATGAAAGCAAGGAGCGACATTAAAACTTAAAACGAACAGAAATTACTCCGTATATGAAAGGGGCTTTTCCTCCTCGACAACCCGCTCCTTGCGCTAAAGTTTGATTCTTTCTCGCAATTCTACTTTTTAAAACAATAAAAAACTTTAGCGTAAAGAGCGGGGTGTCGAGGAGGAAAAGCCCCTTTCATATACGGAGTAATTTCTGTTCGTTTTAAGTTTTAATGTCGCTCCTTACTTTCATTTCAAAAAACTTGTTTTTTTATTTAATACTCATATAAATAGGAATTATATAAAGAGCGTAAATAATAAAATTTTGCATAAATATTACACATGCAAAAACAGTACTTGGCAAAGGCATTGATTCCCTTTGTTGTGGAAATGTAATAAAACAAAATTTAACAAAAACATTTAAATTGTAATTAGTATAGATGGTTAATTTAGATAGGATAGTAAGCTTATAAACAGTGTTTGAAATAAATAATAAAATTTAAAAAAATTAACAAAAAACTATAAGTTTTTTTCAGCATAGGTATAAAAAGCAAGATAACATTTGTCAAATAACTATGGGCTATATATTAATAGTTTAAATAGTAAAATTTAGTGTTCAGTAAAATAAACATATTCTTTTCAAATTCGTTTTCAACATGGACCAAAAATTAGAAAATACTTCTCTCCGCGATAATCTATGAATATACCTTAAGGGGGGGGGAGCAAAACGTATTGTGCTTTACATAACGTAGGTATTAAATTGACCTAAGCTATAAATGCACGAATGAAAAACATTGGTAAGTTGAAGAAAATGACTTAAAAACATCAAGCAGTATAAAGCCCAATTCCTCTTGCGCCCCCGTTTTCACTAATGTTCACAGATTCTCAAGAAAAAAAAACAACTTTTAGTCAATTATTCGTAGACTCATAGATCGAAAACAAATACTACTTTCAGTCCATTTTGAGTTTATTTTTTATGCATATATTTTTTATTTTGGACTTTTATATTCTTCCCTAAAACTTAAATTGGTCTTACCTACGATTCAAACCAAAGTTACCAAGGCTACAGGCATGTTTCTAACCCCTGAATTAAAAAATCTTATATTATAGCATTCGTTTTGTACTTTTTGCTGTGTCCAATCTCCTGTTAAAGTTTTTTTTTACTGATACAAGGGAGACTATCCAAGAGGGAGAATTTTGATGTTGTATTATTCCACTGTCATTGGAAGAGCATATCGATACAGTTTAGAAGTATCGATACATTATAGAATACAGTATAGATATAGTATAGATGCATATATAGTATAGATATAGATATAGTATAGATACATAATAGTATAGATACATATAGATATAGTATAGATACAGTATAGAAGATATCGATACAGTTTAGAAGTAATTGAAAATTCAGATATGGTAGAAAAATATTTCTAAAATTTACCCAAAAAAGTATAATTGAATCGAACAAAATAATTGTCATATCCTCCCCTAGATTCTGAAAAGTATCTCTTTTGTGTATTCATTTTAATTATGGAGCTCCCTCACCCCTCCTGCATTTTCGTGAACTGGTATCCCTGAACACACTAGTTTTAATGTACCAAGAAGAGAAAAAACAAAACATCTTTTGCCCCCTGAACCCCTCCTAGGCCTATTCATATCTGATGAATGTAATTATCTTTAGTTTTTTTTTTTTTCTTTTTTAATGACATTCTTGGGCAATATCACATTTTCTTCAGTGTTGCCACGTTGAACCGTTAGAATAAATAAGCAAAACTATTTAATTTAATTTGACAACGCTTTTTGTCCGTAAAAATTCAAACATTATCAACCTGTTAGATTCCAAAGACTCATTCAAAAGAAAGCTACACATTCTTAAGCTGTTTTACCTAAGATGTTTTATTTATTTTATTTTTTTATTGTTTTTTATCCATGTTTCTTTTCTTTAATTTGGTACCCGCCACGACCTAAAACTGCACATCTGCAAATGGTCTTAGAAATTAAAACAGAGATTTCTAGTTTTTTTAAGATAAATATATGTGGTTGTTCAAGTTTTCACTTAGCAATTTTAAACAACCAGATTTCATTTTACTGTCTATGGTAATTTAATAAATAAACTACGCACCTTGAATAGTGATTGGTGGGCAAGTTCGCTCGCATTGTGCAGATGAATCAAAACGATTAGCATTCCCACCGCAACTGGAGTAATAGAATGGCATGCATCTGTTCTCCGAGCCATCAAAAAACCATTTTGGAATCTTCTCAGAACATGGACCTTCAGAACGTGGGAGAAGACATACATCTAAAAAGTTTCAAATAAAAATAGTCATCTGGCCCAGTGATGAATTTTTTTATAGTTTTTATTCAATTTTTTTTATGCAGTGAATTTTTTTCATTTTTTCTTGTTCTTGCAGTGAGAATTTCTTCGAACTGCAAACCATTCGTAAGAACTATTTGTCGTTTCAACAGTTTTTTTTTAAACGTCAACCCTTTTTCGAAAATTGCAACAAAATATAATTTTGTCGATCGGGTGAAAAATTCTTTTTGCACCTATTTCTTTTCATTTCAACTTTTCAAATTGTCCATATTTTGTCCATTATCATAATTTTCTTCTTACTCACTATACCAGCTAAGAACTAAAGCATCAAGGAACAAGAAAAGAATAAACATGCATACAGCAAAAACGAATTGAGCCAAAATTAAGCATAATCTTTTGCGCTACAGTGGCTACCCGGATAAGTAGGCGATTAAGATCTTTTGAAATATAAACATATTCATGTAGTAAAACACATTCATTATTCTTGTGGCTTTTCCTGAGAAGAGAAATAGAAATATCAGGAGCACGAAAAACCAATATGATTGCATTCACGAGGTAGGTACAGGAAAAACTTACAAAAATACAAAATATTCATGTACCAAGGACATCAACAAAGAAATATTTATTTGCACCCCTGGAGTATATGACTACCATGTTGAAGCGCAAAAATAGATAACCAAAACTAATTACTTAAATTATTAAAAAATTACTAATTACAAAAACAAATATTGACTAATAACTAAAACTAATTATTGAATAATAACTAAAACTAATTATTTAACTATTATTAAATTAACAATACTTCTTGTCCATAAGAATTTCGACACAGTCATTTCCCAAATAACTACACCCTGGAATGACAGCTACATCGTTCAGTAAAATTATGACAATTCATATAACTGACTTACCAATAAAGTGAACATACCACTCGATGCCTTTTTTAAGTTCTTTCCGAATATAATAATCACTTCTACCGTAAATTCAAATTTAAGCACTTTTTGAGCTCTTAAAAATGACGAATTTTCAATTAAAGTGTGAGCAATCGCTTGTTTTCCACAAAATAATACTACGTTTTCTCAGCGCCATCTTTTTCGGTTGTTTCTATAAAATAATGCTACATTTTCTCAGTGCTAAAATTATTTATAATAAGGTTAGTTTAGGTTAGGTTGGGTTAGATTAAAAATTTGGATTTGCAGTTGAAGCGATTATTATATTTGTAAAGAACATAAAAAAAAGGCATCGAGTGGTATCACTTTATTGGTAAGTCAGTTATATGAACTGTCATAAATTTATCCATCGTTTTAAGCTGTTTGATACCATATTTGTTTTAGGTTGCTCCGCCCTGATTTTTCAACCACTTTAAATTTTCTTTTTTTGAATTTGCCATCCGCTAATTTTTGAAACTGCATAAGTATTTATGAAGTTCAATTTGGCTAAAAATTTAATTCCCAATTTATCGTAGTGCTTCAAGATATATATAGTTCTGTAAAGCCTCGTCCTGAGTGATATCATTCACTCTGCCAGCATCAGGGCCGGCTTTGACTGGGCAGCTAATCATAGCCGTTGGAATATTCAAAGGCTGTCGAGTTATATTGACTGTAATGATACGACGTGTGGGGTGTGAACAATATGACAGGGATGCGTCCTGATACAGAACTAGATATCTGCACTTATAAATATGAATATTTAAAAGCAGTTACTTATCATTGGTCATATTTATACGAAAATGAAAGAAAATACTCAGTAAAAGACTAGAAGCTACATTCCAGCTTAGATAACTTCGAAGACCACACTGCCTTTCCATGACAAAAGTATAACAGTTCAAAATAGGGATGAAACCTTTTAATCGACAGTGAACAGATATAAAATCTTTTAACTGGATATTTCGAAGACATACAGTGTTCATCATCAGTCATAAGTCAGTTATGTGAACTGATGCAAATTTATCCATCGTTTTAAGCTGTTTGATACCATAATTTTTTAGGGTGCTTCACCCTGATTTTTCATCCACTTTATATTTTCTTTTTTTAATTTGCCATCCGCTGTTATACTTACATTCCAACTTTCTCTTTATCTCTTTAATTAGTTCCATATGTAAACTCATAAAAACAGAGGTTCCTTTTTCTTCAGTGTTGGAACCAGAAAGGAAAAATACATGAAAATAAGTTACATTTTTTCATGATAAAGCATCAGAAAGTTGATATTGGCTACCTTATCCTAGAATTCTAAAATAAAGATAGTGTCAGTCCTGAATCACGAAACGATCTGATATTTAAAGAGTAGTTAAAGTTAGAAATTATGTTTAATTTCTAGTTATTTGAGCTAAACATTTTAGCTGTTTTATTTTCAAATCTTAACTCAGGCTTATTGAATGAAAACTAATTATTCAGGCATAATTATTCACTAACATATTCAGGCATATGAAATAAATATATAAATGAAGCTACTAAAAAAAATGAACCTAATTATTTTCCTAAATTTCCAGCCACTATATATTTTTTTAACTTGAAAGTATTTTTTTCCTATCTTTTACTAAGGTGTTGTGGGTAAGCACAATTCATTTTAAAATTAGCTTCCGTTCAATTTCAACCAAAGTTTATTGGGCCCCCTATCCCCAATCCAAACTTCATATACAATGCAAGAAATGACCACTGGCACAGCTATATCTGCTCTATATAGCAGTCTCTTTTATTTAAAAAGAAAAAAAGGTATTGAAAACAGCTAATTTCCCAAGGAACAATAGATTTTTTAAACATATAAGTAAAAGTTTCAAGCCCATAACAGACTCAGCTCTACTAGAAGATTCATCACCTTACCCATCCCTTTGGTCAGCCATCTCCTATTTTGGCACTTTGGCAATTGGAAATTAAAATTTCGGCAACCGAAAACCAGTGAAAACCATACCTTATATTGGCAATTGAAAACAAAAACTACTTACAATGAAGTTTATACTTTAAAAAAAAATAATAAGAAGGCGTTTTTATTTAAGAAATATCGATTTTGTGTTTTAGGCGTAAAATGTATCTTCAATCGCATGAGGTATTTATAAAAGTTATGCAACGAGTGATAATCGTAATGAAAAAGGAACTGATAGAATTTAGTTTGCATGTCCATGC
Organism: Artemia franciscana; assembly: GCF_032884065.1. NCBI lineage: Eukaryota > Metazoa > Arthropoda > Branchiopoda > Anostraca > Artemiidae > Artemia > Artemia franciscana. The sequence continues at coordinate 8,229,898 of NC_088869.1, read as the reverse complement.
ATGAATTTTCTATGGATTTCCCGGTATTATTTAGAAAACGATCAGAAATGAAACACAAAAAAACAAAATTTTCCAACTGAAAGTAAAGACCAACGGTAAAAATTAAAACGAACAGAAATTATTACAAATATAAGGGGGGTTGCCCCCTCCTCCAAACCTGGCTGTTTACGCTAAAGTCTTTTTAATATCAAAAAAAGCTAATTATTTTTATTGAACGGCCCTTGTGTTTCATGAGCCATTCTTAAATAATTGGAAAAAGAAGTCAAACTATATTGTATTTTTTGCCAGAAGAAAGATCACGGATGCGTGCCTATTTGTTTTTATTTATTTTTATTGTTTTTACCAGGGGTAAAAGTATCGACCCAGTGGTCCTAGAAAATCAGAAGAGGGCTCTTTCAAAGGGAAATTAAAAGTATTATTGCCCTTTTTAAGTGGCCAAAAAATTGGAGGGCAACTAGGCCCCTCCCATGCTAATTTTATTTCCAAAGTCACCTGATCAAAATTTGAGATAGCCATTTTGTTCAGCATAGTCAAAAATCTAAAAACTATGTCTTTAAGGATGATTGAATCCCCCAAGTCCCCGGGGGAAGGGCTGCAAATTGTGAACTTTGTCCATTGTTTACATATAGTATTGGTTATTGGGAATTATACACACGTTTTTAGGGGGGATTTTTTCTGGTGGAAGGTAGGCCGGAGAAGGTTACGGGGAGAAGATTACGAGGAATTTCTCATGTGGGAAGGGAATTTTTCATGAAGGGGGCACCAGATTTCCCAGCTTTATTTAAAAAATGATAAGAAATTAAATAAAAAAACAAGCTTTTTCAAGTGAAAGTAAGGAGCAATATTAAAACTTAAAACGAACAGAAATTATTACGTATTTGAAGGATTTCTTCCCCTCGTCAATATCTCACTCTTTACACTAAGGTTCGAATTTTGTTCCAATTCTTTAAGAATAACCCCTGAATCACAAAGGCCGTTTAATTAGAATAAATAGCTCTTTTGAATATACTAAAAAAAACTTTAGCGTACAGAGCAAGGTTTTGACAAGGGGGTGAACCCCCTCATACACGAATAATTTCTGTTCGTCTCAAGTTTTAATGTTGCTCCTTACTTTCAATTGAAAAAACTTGTTTTTTTTATTTAATTAACGAAAATGAACGTTTTACAGCTTGTATTGACATTCGTGAATTTGCGAACATTTAAGTTTCGAGTAAATATCTGAGAACCCCTCGACAGGGGAGACACTGAGATATATTCAGATTTTGTTTTCTGGGTAGGTTAGATTATGGAGCTCTTTTTAAAACCAGATCTTACACAGGCTACCAAGAACATTCCCAGATTGCTAATCTTTCCACTTATTCTTTCAATAGCTGAATGGTCTTAAATCATTCTATCTTTTGAATTATTGCAAGAACTTCAATGGTCCATTTTTCATAAAACACTAACCTAAAGAATTGTCCTACAAACAGCTAGATAAGGGGGAATGTGATGCAAGGGGGAAAGGATAAGAAATTGCTCTTTGTAATGTAATTTACTAGCATCTATCAAAATTCGATGACGGAAACCACGGAAACTAACCTCCTCAAGACAGTAAATCACGCCCTAGAAACAGTATTTGGGACAGTAATATAAGTCCTAGAGAGAAAGATGGGACATGGAAAAAAAATCTGCCAGCAGTAGCTGCAACAATGCCCTAGAACTGTCAGAACTATATTTAATTCTAATTTTTTCGGGGGATAGTTCATGATAAATTGGTCTTCTAAAAGTTGTACCCTATATTGTAACACTAACAGTTTTATGCAATGAAGATATAAATTGTACTTAGTATCGTTGGCAATAAGCATTTAAATGAATAAATCTGGATCTAGTGATCCAGAATAACGCTATCCGAGTTTTTTGAGGTGTGGGTAACCGGGAGTCCATGAGGTCGGTCTAGAGTGAAATAAATATAATGCGTGCAGCCGGATTGCGTGATTTTATACTTTGATTTTTATATCTAAGTATCATAATGAGGGCCTTCCAGATGGTTTCCCAGGTATATTTTGTGAAAGGTCAGGTGTTCACCGACACGATACTCGGATGCGAGGAAATATTGAGGTTCCTCCACTTGCTTAGGTCTTCTTTTCTCTTGTTTATAAAGCTTCCGAGCTTTGGAACAAACTTAGTAGGGATATTAAGGATAATGGTAATTTTAACCAGTTTAAATCTGATTTACGTTTAGAGTTGCTCGGTAGGTATGCTTTCGAAACAGATTAACTATATTTTCAGTGGGTTATTTTTCTGTATTTTTTAATGTATTGTTTTAGGGTTTTATATTGTAGTGTTTCGCTGTTTATTCTTATGTTGGTTTCGGTAATGGTCTCATGCTCCATACTCTTGTTTTTTTTTTTTATTTTAGCACATCCTCGCAAGCTCCGCTTTTGTTGTGCTATTATATGAAAAAATGATTATTTTCAATAAAATTGTTCTACTACTACTACTACTACCACAGCCATTAACTTACTAGAACGTACCAAGAAGAGAGTGGTTCGCTAAGCCAATCCCCCACAAAGGCCTTTTATATTGCCTGTGTACCCTAAATAATGCAGAAAAAACTTTGTATTTTGATAATTTTTTATTGCAATTTGGATTTTTGATAATATAAATCGTAACCTCAGAGCGAACCTGTCCTACTACTCAAAGACTTGTTCCAAGAAAAATAAGTTTGAGGATGTTCAACACTCCTTTTGGAACGCTCCATAGTCGAGTTAATAAATTTTTATCAGCTTATTTTTTCCTTCGGACACTAATGATAGTAAAAACGAATAAGCCGAATAGGATAATTCTCATCGTGGGAAATTTTGCTCTCAAGCGAAGTTCTTACGTGTTGATTAGAACAAAACTTACTTGTTTATTGTTAAGCAGCAAAGGGTTGAATACAATCCCAAAAGACCGTTCAAAGCAGCAGACAAATTATGCCTCATGGCACAATTTCTCAAAACTTTGATTCCTAATGCATAATGACACAATTTCTCAAAATTTTGATTTTTAACGTAATAGGATAAATTCACTTTTAAGTCACGAAGTATTGACAAAATTATACATATACCACTTCAAAGTGCACAGGGACACACGCAAGGAGAAAGAGGTGAATCCAATTAATAATTAATTGATTATTTGAAATCCTTACCCTATACCGTAACAATACCAGTTTGACGCTACGATATCCCTTCCTTGCAAAGTCCTCTGAGCAAATTTTGAGTCAAGTTCGTAAATCACTTGTTTATTTTGTTTTTTGGTTATTATTTTTTATTTTATATTTTATTTTGTTTATTTTGTTTATCTTGTTTTTGTCCTCGTATTGAAAGCCATAAATTCGAAAAATTTGAAAAATCAGAAAAGTTAGAATGGTCATGACGAGACACAGGTTTAAGACTCAGGAATTCATGAAACATATGCAAAAAGAAAAAAAAATATTTTTCCTTTTCTTATTTTATCAGTCTTCTCTGGTAAAAATCCTTAGATCTTATCATAAAAGCTGAAACGATATATCTTCTCCTCCCTTTAAATATGATTTATTTTATTAAACATTATTTAACACAGATGCATTTAGATTTGAAAAGGTGAATACACTTTTCAAAAGGGCTGATCTGGATCAAGGAAATGGATTTGGGACGATAAATCTATAGAGTTTATGCCCTCACAATTTTCATCACCGTCAGGTTAAAGCTGGCTTCAAACCAACATTAAATTGATGAAAAATATTTCTTATAATGTAAAAATACCGGATGTCTGCTACAAATTCCCTTTTTCCCCAACCCAATTCTCCCTTTCCTGAGCCAAAATTCGCAAATCCTTTATTGTATTGAGTGTTACGGTTCGGTTTCTTGCGTCGTGTGGTCTCGAAATTATTAATGAAATATTGGCTACAGACTATTTTACGATTTATTTTATATTCTAGCCATGAATTCTTCTGGGGGGAGGGTGTGGGTGTACTTATAAACTCTGAACTTTATTTTCTAGCTTTGATTTGTTCTACTTTTTAATTCTTCTCCTCACACACAAAAACACCAATTTTTGGAAAAATTAGTAAGACCATGATCTGTCCCATATTCAAGATTCATAGTTCAAAAATATATTAAATAGGGAAATTATCTTGAATTTGAAAAAAAAGGGGGGGGCTCAATGAGTATCATCTTCTTCAAAAAAATTAGTTTAATCTGTACTTCCTCAACAGAATAAAACAGTGTGTCTACCAATCTGTTCAAATACAATTTGGTTCTCAAACAGGCGAATTTGGTTTCGAAACGGCGAAATGCATTCCAAGAGGGTTTTTTGAAACAGAAGGTGAATTTGAATTGATAAACAAAACTCATATCCTCACAATTTTCATCCCTGTCAAAGTTCGCTATAGCTAAAACAATTTACAGTAACAAAGATTATTCTAACAACAAAACTTTACCTCTCTAATGTATTGCTACCTTTTGGAAAATATTTATATACATAATATTTAACATATACTATTTAATATATTATTATGTATTATATAATGATATATTATAATATTATATCATATTATATATAATATCATTATAATAATATATATATATATATATATATATATATATATATATATATATATATATATATATATATATATATATATATATATATATATATATATATATATATATATATATATATATATATTATAATATTAAATACGTAATAAATATAAAATATTTACATATTTAAATATAATAAATACTTAAGCTAAACTGTAGTCAGCACACATATAGCTATTAAATTGTTAGTTAGCTGTTAAGTTAGAATGTTTAGTCATGGTAGTAAATTGTTCTATGAGCTTTAGAAAACAGCTGGATAATTATGTTGCATTTCAATTTCAAAAACTACCAAAAAGTCTACACTTCCTTTAAAGGCAGCTGAAGCTTCACTTCCAAGCTACTAAGATAAATAATAAATAACAGTTCAAATAGGGATAAATCCTTTTATCATGCGGTAAAAAAAAACTGGATATTCTGATCACGTATGTATTTACACGTATTTAGATGATAGTGGTCAAATATGGCTCTGAAGTATGGGCGCTCCGAAAAGCGGATGAAAATTTACTAGATGTTTTCCAGAGAAATTGCCTTCGGATTGTTCTGGGTACCCGGCTGACTGACCATATTTCAAATAGTAGGTTGTGCGAAAATGTGGTTCAATCCCACTTTCTAGGGTTATAATGAAAGAAAGGTTGAGATAGCAAGGGGACGTTCTGTGAATGAAGGATGACAGATTGCCAAAAATTGTCCTTTTCGGCCAACCGTCTAGGGCTCAACGGAAAGCAGATCGTCCTCGTCTGGGGTGAGAGGATGTCATAAATAAAGATTTAAAGGAAATGGGAACTTCCTGGGAGGGTGTAAAGAGGGAGGCCTTGAATAAATTGGGTTGGAGGAGGAGCGTGCGTAGCTCTGTTGGGCTCAGGCGGCTTGGTGCTGCGTTGAGTTATTATTATTATTATTATTAGTAGTAGTAGTAGTAGTAGTAGTAGTAGTAGTAGTAGTAGTAGTAGTAGTAGTAGTAGTAGTAGTAGTAGTAGTAGTAGTAGTAGTAGTAGTAGTAGTAGTAGTAGTAGTAGTAGTAGTAGTAGTAGTAGTAGTAGTAGTAGTAGTAGTATGTATTTACCGTCATCATCAGATATACATCAGCAGGTATATCTGCTGATCACGGTAACTATATATGTGATCGAAATATCCAGTGTTTTTATTGTTTTTTTACTGCCTGATAAAAGGATTTATTCCTATTTGAACTATTATTTTCGTCATGGAAAGGCAGTGTGGTCTTTAAAAATACCTACGTACTGATATAAATACTTTTTTGGTATGATTTCTTGCGATATTTTCTAGGGTGGCGTGCAAGTAACTATAATATTATCTATTAAAAAATAATATTGTCTATATTAGTTTTATAAGTATATTGTCATCATCATGCGAGCCAAGGTTTTAACCCACACCTATATTATTTAATTAAAATATTTGTTTCTAAGTCTTTGATCATGCGTACTTCCTTCACCACTACCTGTTTCGACGTAGTCTTCATACTCGCTGCCACAAAAGTATTCACATTGCTCGATAGATAAAAAACTGTTTTCATTTCCACCGCAGCCGGTATACGAATAATCTAGGCAGGCATCCTCATCCTTATCATAGTAGTACCGTAAGAGATCTCTGTCACAATTTCCTTCTGACATCGGTAGGTGACAGAAATCTGTTACAATATAGTGATTGATTAATAAAACTTAGATTTGGTGTATATACAGCGTAGGCCATAAATGGCCTCTTTAAATGCGGTCTGTGACATGAATAAACGCTTGAATTTTACAAATTCTTATATAAATAAGCTAAATTGATTGAACTGTCGCAAAAAACCTTATGCTTCTTGAATAGTAAGTATTTAAGGCATTTTATGGTCACGTTAACAATTTATTGCCTTAACATTAGAGGCCATACACTTTATTAAGACCCTTGTTATAGCTGCAACTTAAAATTGTTCCGATCAGAATTCCCATCTGACGTTGACAAATGACAGAATTCTGTTATAATATAGTGGTTAATTAATAAAACTTAGATATAGCACAGATACAGCGTAGGCCATAAGTGGCCTATTTAGATCCAATCTGTGACATCAATCAACGCTTGAGCTTTATAAACTCTCATAGAAATAAGTTAGAACTGATTGAACTGTCGTAGGAAAAACTATTATGCTGCTTGAGTACTAATTATTTGCGGGATTTCATGATGACGTTAACAATTTATGGCTTTAACAGTAGAGGCCATACACATTATTAAGGTCCTTATTATAGCAGCAAATTAAATTATTTTTGTCAGAATTCCTATCTGACGTTGGCAGATGACAAAATTCTGTTAGAATATAGTTGTTAATTAGAGAAATAGAAATTGAAAAATTAGCCTAGTATAGCGTTGGCTATAAGCGACTAATTTAGATCTGTGACATGAATCAACGCTTGAATCTTGTGACTTCCGATAGCAATAAGCTAGAACTAGGTAACTTTCATAGCATAAACCAAAATACTGCTTGAATTGTAAATATCTGCAATCACGTTAGGAGGTGATTAACACATTAGCTGTTGTTCTAACAGTAGAAGCCGTACACATCACCCTTACCATTATCGTACCTAAGAGATTCTTATCACGCCACGAAAAGAACTTTTACTTACATGTGAGGACAGAATTCTATTGCAATATTGGGAACAATATATACAATACAATATAATAATATATTAATAATATTTAAATCGTAAATTAGCTGTGATACAGCTAAATGCTACCATAATGCTACCATAAACACCAAATGCTACCATAATAGATACGGTGTATGGCATGAGTCAACGGTTGTGTTTTGCACTTTATCATAGTACAATTTAGAATTAATTTAAACGCCGTAGTTTGAATTATAACCATGTGCCAAATATCATTATCGAGTTAACATTTATTTTTTAAAAAATACACAGAGTCCCCAAAAAGGATTTTTTGCTCTTAAATACCTTAAATATTACAAAACGTTATATTTTCCAATTAAAAGAATTTTTATAGGTTTAACACAATGCTGAAGGAATACAAGCAAATAACAACATACTTCACCCCCCTTACAATGCTTAGCCCCCTTCATATATGTCTGTAAATGGCCTATCTTATGTGTCAACTTCATTCTAGTTGACTGTAGTAAAGGACTTGTCATTTCTTATTCTTCCTTGGAAAAGAATATAACCTAATTCATGTCACTAAAAAGTACTTGGACTTTAACAAATTCCACAAGGTGGTTTTTTTCATCTCTTGCATTTGCTAACTTATCACTTTTCTTGTTCAATTAGAGAACGAATAAACAAACAAAAAACAGTCAATTTGTCAAGGCTGTCATTGCGATATCTGAATCAGCAGCCTCATCCCTATTTCTGGAAATATTCAATCATGGAGATGATTCAATCACGTCAAACACGATAAAACACTTTCAAGCTTCTAAAGCCCTTTTTCTATAATTACTGATGACACAGATACCTATCGCTAATTAACCTACGTTGAAGCTAAAAATAAAAAGATTTCTCACCCAAAATAATGTTTCCATGAAAATCGTCAAAAGAATTTTATTTTTTATTCTTGAAAATAAAACGTAAGCACCTTACCATTGAAACAATATAGATATGGTAGAGTAGGAACCTCTACACTACTAAAATTCTTTACTGAGCTATTTTAACATTCTTGTCAGGCACATACTGAAGAAAGGAGTCTTCAATCCCTTGTCACCCTTAAAAATAAAATATTAATGGTTTTCAATCCCCCCTCCCCCTGAAATAAATTTCTATGTACATGCTTAGTCCTTTTAAAGTAATTTGGTTTTATAAATTTACAGTGGAAGCAGTATTTCATATAATATTTTCAATATATACATATACAAATATATATATATATATATATATATATATATATATATATATATATATATATATAATATATATATATATATATATATATATAATATATATATATATATATATATTTATATATATATATATATATATATATATATATATATATATATATATATATATATATATATGTGTGTGTGTGTGTGTGTGTATATATATATATTGTTCTAAAATATATTGCAAAAGATGTTCTTTTTTCTTTTCTGTTTTTAACTGGCCTTTTTTATGATTGCAAAAAAATTAATAAAATGAAATTAAAGGCAAGAATATTAGTTTTGTGTGGTGATTCATTTAATTTCACATGATTTTAAAACGTTTTTGTTTACTTTTGAGCAATTACATGCCAAATAAAAAGTCTTAAAATCACTTCATCTTTCGAATCGGGTTTAGTTATGGCTCAGCTCTTGACTAACAACCTACGCACACTACTTTTATCCTTAAGACAAGTGACCATAAATTACATCCAAGTTTGCAAAAGAGGTCAAAGGAAGCTTTATAGGAAGTCTACAACTGAATAAATCTTTTTTAGCCAAAAAAGTTCACTCATTAAGACCATGCATGAATTGTTGGGAGTGTGGGCAGGAAAATGTAACCATAAATTTCAATCAGTACAATTTAATGTTTTGGTCTTGGAAAACTTCCATTTTAAGTACATTAAAAGTCTTTGAGTTTCAGGAAATAAGGAATAAATGCTACAAAAAATTGGGAAGGGAAAGTGTTTGTTTTAGATATCATTTTATAGTAAATTACTGTCGCAATATTAAAAGCATAATAAATTATAAGTGCTTGTATTTGAAATAAAGTATTAATAAAAAGACTAAAAAATTAGACATATATATATATATATATATATATATATATATATATATATATATATATATATATATATATATATATATATATATATATATATATATATATATATATATATATATATATATATATATATATATATATATGTGTCTGTGTGTGTGTGTGTGTGTCTAATTTTTATTCTTTTTTTTAAATATATCAAACAGTTCGTGGGAACAAACTGCGACCCGGTTCAATAGCAACCGAAACTCTAAAAATGGAATTTTGATACCAATAGTTACATCAAAAGAATCGCATTTAAATGCTGATTTTTAATATATAAGTTTCATCAAGATTCATCAAGAAACACCCCCTAAAAGTCATACAATCTTAACAAAAATCACATCATCAGATTCAGCGTATCAGACAACCTTGTTGTAGAAGTTTCAAGCTCCTATCTACAAAAATTTGGAAGTCCTCCTCATGGAGAAATGGTCTTTTCCTCCTCAACGCCCCGCTCTTTACGCTAAAGTTTCTTAATGTTTTAAGAATAGATTTAAGAGAAAGAGTCGAACTTAATCTTAAAGAGTGGGGCGTTGAGGAGGAAAAGTCCCTTTCATATACGGAGTAATTTCTGTTCGTTTTAAGTTTTGATGTTGCTCCTTACTTTCATTTAAAAAAAACTTGTTTTTTTATTTAATTATTTAAAAAACGCAAAAACGTGGAATTGATATCTACTCACTTATGATTTCTTGAAATATTTTAGTCTTGTTTAGTCTACGCTGTTATTATGAAAGTAAAGAGTAACATTAAACCCCAAAATTAGCAGAATTTATTCCGTATAGGGGGGGGGGATTGCCCCTTCCTCATCCGCACCTCCATCTAATGGTCGCAGAAACTTCGGAAGGTTCAAATCAAGTTCAAGTTCTATTTATTTTCATAAATCACAGTTGCTCACCAAATCAAAAATTGAGTCGAAAGTCGAAAGTGATTGGAAACCAACCAGCCGCGGTAGAGGATTATGGTAATTCCTATGGTAATCCCAGGTAATTCCTGGGGGGGTAATGTCTACCTGGGGTATTTTCCGCGGAGGGAGGTATTTTCCATGCGAGGATTATTTTCTGTGGGGGTTCAAGGGGAATTATTTTTCGCATGGGGGGGTATTTTATGGTTTGGGGTATTTTCATGGTGGGGGGGGCATTTTTTACGGAAGGTATTTTCCAGGGGGCATTTCCAGGGGGAAGGTATTTTCAGGGGGTAAACGCCGGCCACCTAACAAGGTAGATGTTGCCTATATGTTTAAAATCTTACTACAGCAAGGTGTCGACTTCAGCCATTTTGTGCCACAGACAAAAATTATCTTTGTATTAAACAAATATTTGCTTATATTAAAAGAAAAGCCGCAAGTTGAGAATGAAATTAAATAGTTAGAAATACAATGAAACAGTGTGTCAGTGAAGTTAAAGAGGCCATAAGTAAGGAGCAACATCAAAACTCAAAACGAATGTAAATTATTCCGTATTTGAAGGGGTTGCCTCAAATTCCTCAAAACCTTGCTCTTTACGTTAATATTTTTAGCACTTTTAAGAAAACTTCCTATTCCAATTAAATGCCCATTATGTATCAGTTCTTAGAAAAGTGGAGCAAACGGTCAAACTTTAGCATAAACAGCAAGGTATTGACGTGGAGGGAAACCCCTTCATATACGGGATAATTTCTGCTCATTTTAAGTTTTAATGTTGCTCCTTACTTTCAGTTAAAAAAATATCTTTTTATTTAATTTCAGATCGTCTTTCAAATAATGCCGGTAAATCTGTCTCACACTACATGAAAAATCCCCCTCTCACGGAAGACTCCTCTGTGGAAAGTTCCTCCCACGTAAAGTACAGCCCCGCGTATAATCCCCTCCAGACAGTTCCATCCAAGCTGAAAATTCGTAAAATGTCTTGCAGACGATTCAGCCTGAAAAATTCTGCTTAGCATACTTTAATTTGAAAAAGACTTTAGTGTCTAATCGTTCTCTCAATCATTCTGGAAATCCCCCCTTCCACAGAAATTTTTCCCGGATATCTAAACACGCTGAAAATGGCCCCCATATAATTCCCCCGGAACATCACCACACCCAAAATTGAGTTAACAAAGAGAAAGTAAGCCTCTTAAAAAGAATTTCGTACACGAATTCTGTCCAAATCCCCCCCAATGAAAATGGGGATTACTTTTCCCATCCGAATGCACCCTCTCCCAATCTTCTATGACCATTATTTTGATACGATCACCCCTTGGGTAATATCATAACAAAAAAAGAAATAAACATGCATCCGAGATCTTCTGGCAAAACATGCAAAATTCCACATTTTTGTATATAGGAGGTAGAAGTTTCTGCAGTAGGGTTATCTAATATGCTGAATCTAATGGTGCGATTTTCATTAAGATTTTTTTAATTTTATGGGATTACTCTTCAAAAATCAAGAGATTTTCGCAGGCTCATAACTTTTGATGGGTAACACTAAAGTTAAGTTGTACGTTTGGAATCAGCATAATAAACTGATTCGTTTGATGTATTTGTGGGTCCACAAGGTCGTTATGGTGTCCCTCCCCGAGAAAAATTAAATTAAATTAAAAAGGTTTCAAGATGCGTAAACTTGTTTCTTTTTTAGCACAAATCTAACCCCTGAGTGAAAGACCACTTCTCCTTGACTGCCCTACTATCTGGAAGTGATTAGGATGGTTTTTAATTATTAGATTAGATATGATTAAGCTCTTATGATTATGATTAGAATGTTCTCTTTCACATAAAACAACTCAAAACGTAGTTTTTTGGGTGTGTAATGAGTTGAATTTAGCAGAAAAGGATAACTTTCAAGGGAAGGAGGACTAATTTCGGGAATGATGGAAATTCACATCAAAATAAATTAAAATTTTATATCTTTATTTATCCTACCTCTTGACCTTCCAGTTCCAGTTGAGTTGCATCTCTGAAGACATTCAGCATTTGAACCAAAATTATTTAAATTTGCTTTACATCCACCATACGAAAACTCCCGGCAACTTGCTGTGGCAGCATCGTAGTAGAATCTTGTGTAGTTACCATTACACGGTCCACGCTCTGCAGGCTGTTCGCATACATCTGACAACAAAACAAATTTTCAGTCAAAGATATGTAATGCCTGTACTGTTCTTAATGTAATAAAATACAAATATGATTAAAATCCCGTAACTTAAAGGTCGCAAGGCCCCAGTAGCCAATTTTTCAACAATACCCTCTACACACATAACCATTGATTTAAGACTTAATTGAATTGATTTAGGTGACGAACTAAGTGAAAAATAGGAGATGATAGGAGGGTTAAGGGACGGAGGTCCATAATTTTTTTCAATACATTGAACATGCATAAGTTTCTAAACAACTAAAACAACTTATTACAAAGGCGATGGTTGAAATATTTGAGCTAGATTTGTTTTATTTGAATCAGTACTTATAAAAGTTATTTATTCACTATATTTCATAGGCCTCTGTATGGGCGCCTTTAGTGGCACGAAGGACACCAAGATGACACTCATTTTTTGCCACATTTGCTGCAGTACAGTACCATCAATGGATTATTTACATCTACATTTTGATTTTGATTTTTTAATAGAAATTTGAAAAAAAAATCTTTTTTACGTGGAATGTATCTTTAGTTATATTTGGCACACAAATTTTTTATACATGAATCATGTTTCATACATGATATCTTTTACTTAATCCCATGAAAAATCCCAACGGAGTGATATCTGGCGAACGCAGTGACCATGAAATTAGCCAAACCCATTAGTTAAAAATCATGCTTGAAAATGATGTAAGTCAATTAGTTTTAGTCCCAAATGTTCGATGGTCGAGGCAAACACGTGCAGTAGTTTTTAACTCATTGAAGAAAAATTAACTAATTATTTGAATGGGGAATGATCCCACTCAACATGTTGGTTTTTGGACTTTCCTGGTGAAACTTTCGCCTCACTTCTGGTGAACTCTTTCTGGTCACTTTCTGGTGAAACTTTTGAGGAATGCTCCGTCGTCAGAAAAAATTCCAACATACCGAATACAAACACAATTGCGAAAAATCTATATAACGACCGATAAAAAGCCGAAAAACTAGAAGTGTAGAAAAGCCAAAAGATTTATTGTCTTTTTTTAAGCTCAATTTTTAGTGTTTTGAATATTTTACTCTGAAAAGAACGTGCAAGTAGACTTTCAAGTAGACTAGTATTTAGTATTTGACACTTGTCATTTGGCTCAAGTGCCTGTAACAATTGCACTTTATGGGTTTTCAATCAGAATTTAAATATAAATAAAGAATGCAATAGCTAAATATCTTATTAGAATTATAAAACGAATCTGGGTCAAGTATCTCATCAACTGCCTGTTATTTTTTTTAAGAACAAGGATAAAACGATTTAATTTGAAATTTTGATGTGAAAGTAAACGAAAAAAAAAAGATAATAGAAATTGGATTCAGAATGACAATGGACAGAAAATAACACGAGACTTTAATAAGTTATTTATTATCGTAAAGCATTTCTGGGTTGAATGTCTTATCAACTCTCTTTTTAATATTTTAAATTGTAAAGAGAAAAGGGTTTACTTTACAATTTTAATAAGTAAAAGAACGATAATAGAAACAAAATATGATCAAACAGTTCGTGGTAACAAACTGTAAGTAAGGAGCAACACGGGTAAATATTAACCAAAACTCTAAAAAATGGAAGTTTGATATTAATAGACATACCAAAAGAATTGGCTTGCTATGCTGATTCCAAATATATAAAATTCATTTGGTTTAGTGTATGAACAAGCTACGTGCATGAACAGATTCGTCTGATTTTCAAAAGGAGGGGGGAACACCCCCTAAAAGTCAAGAGATCTTAATGAAAATTACATCATCAGATTCAGCATATCAGAGAACCCTATTGTTAGAAGTTTAGTGTTCTCATCTGCAAAAATGTGGAATTTTGTATTTTTTACCCAGAAGAAAGATCACGGATGCGTGTGACATGACCCCCTACAGCTCTTGGGGAATGGTCTTTAAGTTAAAAAAGTTGTCCATTGTTTATGTATTGTATTTGTTATTGGGAAGTATATATACATTTTTTGGGTGGAGGGGGGAGTCTTCCTAGGGGATTTTCCACAGAGAGAATTTTTCATGGGGAAGAAAGTTTCCGGGGGGTGTGAACTTTACGGGGGAATTTTTACACCGGTGGAATCTCCCAGAATTGCTATAGGAATTTCTTTTTATTAGTTTCACTTTTTTTGCTGACTCAAATTCATATGTGGAGATGTTAAGGGGAATCGTCTGGGGAAAAATGTTACCGGGTTGGAGTTGTCTAGAGTATCTTTCCGTAGGAGGGGGATTTTTCACGGGAGGAATTCGCCATGGGGAGTTTTCCACGGAATAAATTCCCCGGAGGGAATTTCCTGTGGGAGCAACTTTTTACTAGGAGTGGGGTATTTTCGAGAAAACTTCTCCACGGAGGAGGGGATTCCCCGAATGATTTTAAGAAAATCTTTTCAGATGAAAGTCTTTTCCAAATGAAAGTGTAACAAGAAAAATTTTTCACCTGTAACCGTCCGCAAAAACTTTTCGGGGGGAATTTTCAGCTAGAATGGGATTGTCTGGGATGAATTTTTCTCGCGGGAGTGGGGATTTTACGTGGGAATTATTTTTCATGGAGGGATTGTCCGTGGGGAGAAGACATTTTCCATAAAGGGAGAGCCAGATCTCCCGGCATTATTTAATAACGATCAGAAATTAAATAAAAAACAATTTGCTTAGCTGAAAGTAAGGAACATCATCAAAACTTAAAACGAACAGAAATTATTAATCATATGAGGGGGGCTGGCCCCTTCACCATACCTTTCTCTTTACGCTAAAGTTTGACTTTTTGTCCTGATTTTTTAAGAACGACTCCTGAAACACAAGGGTCGTTTAATTAGTATAATAAGCTTTTTTTAAAGTTCGGAAAAACTTTGGTGTAAACAGCGAGGTATTGAGAAGAGGGCAGCCCCCTCATATTATTAATCATTTCCGTCCGTTTTAAGTTTTGATGTTATTCCTTACTTTCAGTTGAGAGAAAAAATGTTATTTTATTTAATTGCCAGTCGGAAACAAACTTAAGATGGATAGAGAATACCCCCCCCCCCTGGGAAGGTGTATTTCCACCTTTATAAAATCCTTTTATAATGCAAAGCGAACACTTAAAGTCAGACTTTATTCTATGCAAGATAGAGAGCAAATGTATCACAATTGTCGCGTGCACAAATTCGCGTGTCGAAGATATTGACTTTTCAGCAGATAGAAAACCTTCATTTTGTTCAAATTTGTTAGTCGCGAATGCACTAAGGAATCTGAAAAATTATTAAATTAATTATCGTGTATAATCATTAAAATATAAATGATTATACTGTATATAATTAATATTACGGAATATAATCATAAAAGATTAACAAGTTGCTTTTCATAGTAAAATTTACATAAAAGAATAGAGAGACAATATTTTATATTATATATCACAGCAATCTGCAACTCGATTTTGCACAAAAAGTCCTGTCTCTGTTTCTAGTTCCACAAAATATATTCCAACCGTGTCTTCTGTACATAGTGTACAACATATAGGTAAGTCCACATCTAGGAGGGGGGGTACCGGGTTTGACCCCTCCACCTCAAAATTTTTGTTCGTCTCGTAAAAAAGTAACAAAATACACATAAACCAATTTTTAATGCATTTTATAAAGCTTTCTCTGTGCCTTCTCCCCCCTTTCCTCCCCAAAAATACCCCCGAACAAAAATCCTGGATATGCTCTTGAATATAGGGCATATCCAGGATTTTTCACAAGTGGCCATACACTAAAAAACAAAAAGCACCGTTTAAAGCATGACATAAGGAAAAAAACGTAGGACATAAAAGAAATGATTTAGCAGGTCTATTTTCATTGTTCATCTCATCTTTACAAAATAAATTTTTAGAATATTTTGAATATTTACAAACAAAAGTGATAATATTCTATATTCAATATGACACCAAGTTACTAGTTAGTTTTCACAAAAAGCTTGATCCCATGAATTATTCCCGCAGGCCTATACGTGTTTGTCCCTGTCGTGTTGATAAACGGTGGCATAGAAGGAGGTGAGTGGATACACTTAAAGAAGAAATTCATTGGCACCATGCCAAATCTTGCCTTTAACAGGTAGTAAATAGGCTTCGGTGGCACTGCTGCCAGCCCCCACCACCAAATTAAAATCATTTGGACTAATGGCAAGTGTACTACCTTACATTTAAAGAAAAGAAGAAAAATTGACAATGTGCTGTATTTTAAAACTGCTAGTATGTCAGATCAACCTAATTAATGTTAACACAAGGAGTAGTAGTGGTTTTGTGCCTCATAATGTTTGGGGGGGGGGACAAAGCATGCCATAGGAGTGTAAAAATATAAAATAAAAGGGATTTAATGACAAATTTCAGAAAAAATGGGGGGGGGGCACCTACGTCCACTTCCCAAGCCAGGGCTTAGAACCTCCATTGGCAAAGAGCCACATATATTACCCTGAGATTACTTTTCTTTTTCACAAAAAGAACTGTCTTCTAAATGGGAAATGACCTAATTGTTGATAGTCACTCACATATTTAAAAAAAAAAAAAATAACAGCTGGTAGCTCCACATCAAAGAGTAAAATCCAATTGAATAGAGAGACTGTTTTTACCGTTTTAAAAAGGAGAGTTGAGAGAAAGAGTCAAACTTTAGCGCAAAGAGCGGGGCGTTGAGGAGGGAACAGCCCCTTTCATACACAGAGTAATTTCTGTTTGTTTTAAGTTTTAATGTCGCTCCTTACTTTCAGTTAAAAAAAAACTCATTTTCTTTTTATTTAATCTTTAGAAGAGACAGGGGCGTTAGCTCTACTCCTCTTTGTGGTAGTTTCCGCTCGTTGCAGAAACGTTATTTGGTTATTTATTATAGCCACCTGGTTATAATAAATAAGGTTAATTGTTGATTACTTGGGTATTTACTGTAGTTTCTGTTTGTTTGGATTTCATTTACTATATTGATAGTGATTTATGGTCATTTTACGCTTTAAATATTAGTTAACTTTATTTCTTTTCGTCTTTGGTTTAATGTTGCTCTTCACTTTTCTTTGAAAAACTTCTTTTGTAGAAAAAGTTTTTCGAAATTAATATTACAATAATTATATTTAGGCGTTAGTGTATATCTAATAATCATAATCATACTTAACAATCTTATTAATATGATAAATTACATTGTAATAATTATAATCAATAATTATATATTAAAAGTAATAAATGTAAAAAAGCTTACCAAGCTTCTGAATTGTAACGCATTTTGATTCACAGGCTTGCTGGGATTCAAACCTGTTGTTATTACCAAGACAGCAACCATATATAAATGGCTTACAAACTCCTAGCGATGGTTCGTAGTGCCATGAGGGGTAAGAGCCCTCGCATGGACCTCGCACCTTTGGTAAATTACATGCACCTGAAAGCAGAATAAGATAATATTATAGTATACTGGGATTGAAAACGTTCTCACGATAATTGATAATTTATTGGATAACTCATGTTCTTCAGCCACTGGTGTTCATTTTTCTACCATAACTGATGAATCTGTTTCGCTAGAGTTGTGGAACTCAGCCACTTTCTCATCCTCCCCATTCCAGCTATTTTAAATTCTTATTTCACCAAATACGATTCTTATAAACAATTGAACATTAATTATTATTCAAATACGTAGGAATGGTGTAAACTCTTAATGAACAGCAATTTTGAAAGTGTAGCGAGTTGATCTTTGTCTAATAACAGACAAGTTAGACCTTAAAATAAGCTATAGCATGGTTTCACAAAGGTAGGAAATTTTGGTGGAGGGGGCAATTGGAGGCCATCACCTTCCTATATTTTCTTACCTCCTGTGAAATATACCTTTTTTGGTATGTTCAATGAAAAAAAAAATAAAAAAAAATAAAAAAAATAAAAAAAAAACAACAAAAAACACCCCCTTAGATTTCGAAAGATACATTTTACCCTCAATCCCTTTACTTTCACGTAATTGACGTCCCTAGCTTCTCACACTTTTTAATATATCGTTTCACCCAGTTTGAAAGTCTTAGACGTAGCAGAATTTATTTGTTAAACGTTTAATTTTTTTTATTATAGATAAATTGTGATCAACAAAGGGTATAGTAGATATTGACAATACCCTAAATAAGACTATATAGACATTACCAATGTTAAAACTAATAAAAATAATATCCATCACAACATCTACACATTACAAGGACAAAAGAGTAAAAAGGCAAACCTAGAAGTGACTCAATCAAGAGCCGTTTAAAATAAAATACAGAAATGAAATAAAAGAAAGAGTAGAACCATACTTGGGAATTCTGGTTCGACACAAGTAGATTTACACTCGTCCTGTGACATGAATCTGTTTCCATTACCCTCACAGCCTCCGTACCAGAATCTAGAGCATCCACCATACTCGGTATCAAAAAACCATTTCACAGTGAAGTTGCGGCAAGGTCCACGATCTTTCTCCAAACCACATATATCTATAACCAAAATTTAGTATAAAAAGGACATTCACTGTTAATGTAGATGTATAAAAATATATATATATATATATATATATATATATATATATATATATATATATATATATATATATATATATATATATATATATATATATAAAATATAAAAATCGATATATATATATATATATATATATATATATATATATATATATATATATATATATATATATATATATATATATTTATATATATTGTATAAAATATATAGAATATATATATATATATTGTATAAAATATATATATTATAATATATATATATATATATAATATATATATATATATAAAATATATATATATATATATATGTATATATATAATATGTATATAATATATATATAATATATATATATATATATAAAATATATATATATAATATATATATATATATATATATATATAATATATATATAATATATATAAATATATATAAATATAATATATATATATTGTATAATATATATATATATATATATATATATATATATATATATATATATATATATATATATATATATATATATATATATATGTATATATGTATATATATAATCGATATATACATACGATATATATATAAAAAATCTTGATGTTACCGGAATTGTGCTTTTGTTTCACCTAAGCACCTTTTTCATATATCAAATTAAACAACTGCTTTTATAAGTAACTCTCAGCTAATCATTAAGGGAATTAAATACCCCAAAGAATCACCTTATCTCGTCTTTTATAAGCTCTTTAGTTTGTTTGGCCAAACCATTTAGAAAAGATTGGGTGATCTTACCATAAACTTTTGAGTTTGGATAAAAGATCGAGTAATTGAAAAAAAACTAAACACCAATACCTAGTTTCCCAGAAATCTTAGGAAAACCATTTTACCTTCTGTAGTTTTGTGCCAGAGATAGAGATATTCAGTTTTAATGAAACTTGTATTAGGCTATTAGAAAGTATGAATTTTTTTCCGATTAGACAGAGCAAAATTTTCTTTTTAAAGTACAGAAAAGGGAAGTCCTCAAATACTCTAGCATACCTGCTAGAAAAACACCAAAAATCAGCTCATAAGCAATATCTTTAAAAATTGGCACTTTTTGAGAATTCCCTGTGGTGTAACCAGATTTTTATTGAAAACCTTGCCTACACAATTTCACTGTCTTTTTGACCAAATTTATAGTCAAACCACAAATTTCCAACAGCTTTGAATTATAACTACTTCTCTGAGAGAATTTGCCAGTGGACCCTTTGTCTATGAAACTGTCAGCCAACATTAAGGCTCTTATTTCTCATTTCTTAGACCATCCTTTTGAAAACATATTTCCGCATTCTGCCCTGATCAATGGTCTAAGGACGTTGTTAGATTTTCTTTAATGTTCCATTCCTATTTTTTGACTCGTCAAAGTGCTAAGATCTAACTTCTTTCTGCTCAGATCATTGTTTTTGCTTTATCAAAGCGCTAAAAAGGTCGCTGTCAAATAGAACATTGAAGAGAAACTTTCATGGAAATCTCATCAAAGTCCTTATACCAGGCCGACTAATCAGATCAGAGTAGAATGAAGAAGGATCTTTGCAACAAAAAAAAAAAAAAAAAAAAAAAAAAAAAAAAAAAAAAAAAAACAGCCAAAGAAGTAAGAGAACAGAGTTCCCAGATTTTCTAATAAAAAATACAAGGTCTTAGCACAAGAATCTGCTAAAAAAAACGGGTTTCTATTTGGCAATATCTTAGCACTTCGATGAAGCAAAAAACTATAATCTAAGCAGAAATAAGTAAGATCTGATTTGCAAGATATTAGCCTTTCAATGAGTCAAAACAGGATTAAAAATTGCAAATGATGTCCGTCTCTTAGTCCAAGGTTTACGTTCTTTCTCCACGCCTGGGACATGTTATTTTTCAATAGTCCTATGATTTTAATGTTTCAACATAATATGTTAATTTGCTTTAATTCTATAGCTGATATATAGCTCTATTCGTTCACCGAATTATATGTTTGAAATGCATTTGCACTTTGTATTCAGACTGAAAATATAATGATGAAAAAGGAAAAAAAATACGAAAATAGAAAACTCGCTTCTCACTTGAGATGCGAGTTTTGATGCGTCTCTAAGAAAAATTCTATAAAGAATCATAATTTTAGCTCAGTGAATTGATAGATCTGAAACTAATGAATCCACTGGTATAAGTATCTTAGCCTTCCGATCCAAGCTATAGCTACTGCCTTGAAAAGTAAATGAATTTACGCTGACGCGTGTTATATAGTTGCTGAGACAGTGGAACGTCCTCTCTTAGTGCAGAAACGATGGTTCACTTTGGAAAAGTTTATTTTATTTTGGAAAGCAAACACGTGAAATAGGCCCCTGCATCTAAAAGCATTGTTACGCAGAAGTTCAATGAAAACATTTAAGGTTGGAGGCGTTACCACCTTATATTTAGAGGAATAAGGGAAAGGGTATTTAAATAGAAATAATAAAAAAAGTTTTTTTTTTACTGAAAGTAAGGAGCGACATTAAAATTTAAAACGAACAGAAATTATTCCGTATATGAAAGGATCTGTTCCCTCCTCAACACCCCGCTCTTTACGCTAAAGTTTGACTATTTCTCTCAACTCTGCTTTTAAAACAATAAAAAACTTTAGCATAAAGAGCGAGGCGTTGAGGAGTGAACAGCCCCTTTCATATACGGAGTAATTTCTGTTCGTTTTAGGTTTTAATGCCGCTCCTTACTTTCAGTGAAAAAAGCTTATTTTTTTTATTAATTTCTGAACGTTTTTGAATTAATGCGTGTTTTGTTTTTGGCTCTCCACACATGAATAATTAAAACGAAATTTGTATATTTATTTTTTTTT
The DNA here is from genome assembly GCF_032884065.1 of Artemia franciscana. Classification (NCBI taxonomy): domain Eukaryota; kingdom Metazoa; phylum Arthropoda; class Branchiopoda; order Anostraca; family Artemiidae; genus Artemia; species Artemia franciscana. The sequence goes on along the minus strand of NC_088869.1, from coordinate 8,208,152 downwards.
GGCTAAATGGCTTTCTCATAGTTTTGATCGGACGATTTTGAGAAAAACAGGAGCGTGGAAGGAGGCAGTGTTATATTCGTATGTTTTTATTACGTATATGAGGGTTTCACCCCCTAGTCAATACCTCGCTCTTTACACTAAAGCTTAAATTTTGTCCCAATTCCTTGAGAATGACCCCTGAATCACAAATGAATAAAATGAACAAATGAATGAGAATGACCGTAGAATAAATAGTTGAAATTACTAAAAAATACTTTGGCGTAAAGAGCGAGGTATTAGGAGGAAGTGAACCCCTCATATGCGTAATAATTTCTGTTCGTTTTAAGTTTTAATGCTGCTCCTTACTTTCAGTTGGAAAAACTTTTTCATATTTATTTCTTCGTTGTTCTTTCTTTTAATGCTAGAAAGTACTGCATCCCCTTCATAGAAATTCTCTTCCCCATGATAAATTCCTCCATGTAAATTTCCCCCCACATAACCCCCTACCCTCAACCCCCCAACCAAAAAAAAAACTGAAAACGTCTGTACACTTCCCAATAACCATTACTATGTGTAAACACTGGTCACAATTTGTAACTTGCAGCCTCTCCCATGGGGACTGTCTGGGAGTATGTCGTCCCTAAAGACATAGCTATTAGGTTTTTCGACTATGTTGAATAGAATGGCTATCTCAGAATTTTGATCCAGTGACTTTGGGAAAAATGAGCGTGTGAGGGGGCCTAGGTGCCCTCCAATTTTTTGGTCCCTTAAAAAGGACAGTAGAACTTTTTATTTCTATTAAAATGAGCCTTTTTGCGACATTCCAGGACAACTGGGTCGATACGATCACCCTTGGGAAAAACAAAATAAATACAAAATAAAAACGCATCCGTGATCTGTCTTGTGGCAAAAAATACAAAATTCTATATTTTTGTAGATAAGAGCTTGAAACCTCTGCTAAAGGGTTCTCTGATATGCTGAATCTGATGGTGTGATTTTCTTTTAAGATTTTATGACTTTTAAGAGGTGTTTCCCTCTATTTTCGAAAATAAGGTAAATTTTCTCAGGCTCGTAACTTTTGATGGGTATAAATAAACTTGATGAAACTTATATATTGAAAATCGGCATTAAGATTCGATTCTTTTGATGTAACTATTGGTATCAAAATTTCGTTTTTTAGAGTTTCAGTTACTACTGAGCCGGGTCGCTCCTTACTACAGTTCGTTACCATGAACTTTTTTATATAAGTTTAAGTTTTTTTTTTTAATTAAAGCGAAAAAGCGACATTGAAAGTTTAAAAGTAATATTATTATTCATATAGAAGGGGACTGCCCCCCACCCTCAGCCTTCCATTCCTTACGCTAAGGTTCTTAATTCCAAACACTTCAAAAAATATATAAATAAACAAGCATCCGTGATCTTTCTTGTGGCAAAAAAAAAACTCTACAGTAGAGTTCTCTGATACGCTGAATCTGATGGTATCAGTTTCAATAAGGTTTTGTGACTTTTAGGTGGGGTGTTCCCCCTTTTTTAGAAAATCAGGCAAATCTTCTCAGGCTCGTAGCCTTTGATAGGTAAGACTAAACTTAATGAAACTTATATATTTGAAATAGTCGATTCTTTTGATACACCTTATTGGTATCGAAATTCCGTTCATTGCCACGAACTATTTGATTCAAAAATACGAAAAAGTTTCTTTGAGTTTCTACGGCTTTATATCTTTCTGGAAGAAAGTAATAGCTTAGAAATAAAATTCGATGTAACCAAAAACAAAGAACACTTACCTCCGGGAATAATTGGCTTTTCCTTGCATTCCTCAAAGTTCTCTCCTTGAGCTTCTGAGACACCATCGAGGCAACAGCCAAAACGACTTGATGCACAATCACAACTTTCTTGATTAGGGCCGGTTGCTGGGGTGCGTTGATCCCCACAACATCCAAATTCACTTTCTTTGCACCCACAACCTTCCATATCTGGCCCCTAAATTTAAAGATAAAATAGAATACGAAAATATAGAAACGAAATAAAGTAAACGGCCGTAATACTTTAAATAAGACAAGGGAAAATAACAAAAAAGTCTTTTCTCACTAACAATGATGGAAGTAAAATTCTTTTGGACAAACATAAGAAGTTATTTACGTAACCATCAAGAAATTAACAAGCTATTATTCAAAACTCCTGAGTCTCCCAGACACTTCATCAAAAGAATAAAAGCCTAGAGCAAAAGTGGTGCTAGTCTCATTCTTCCCGGAAAATTCCGAAAACTTCCCCGTGGAGAATACCCCACGGGGAGAAATCTCCCTAAGGAGGTCTCCCCTGCGAGAATTCCTCCGTACAAATTTTGCCCCATTTCTCCCGTGGAGAATTTCACCCCCGTGCAAAATCGAGCAGCCAAAGAGAAAATATGACAAATAAAATAATGGAGAAAAGAAGAATTCTGAAAGATCTACCTATATTCCAAAACACTGGCAGAAAATGTGGCGCAGAATATTCTATAGCATTCACTTTTACACTTAATTTTTTTGAATTATTTTTTCTGTTTTGGGAGGCTGGGTTATAATACCAGGGTAGGATAAAGGTTAAAGAAAATAATTTGAAAATATGAAATCAGAGGCAACTGCAGGACAGTTGCGCTGTTATGGAAGTGAGATGGCAGCTGGGGCTAAGAAACATGAGCAATTACTTCCTGTGGACTTGGTTTGGTATCGATTAGAAGCGCCAGTAGGCAAAACATAGGTGGGTTGATTTCACAGACCAGCTGGTTATTTTTACCGACTGATTTAGCTATAATCAGTCGGTAATTGCTGTATGAACACGCTTACTTGTGATCTCTGCAATGGATGAATTCAGGGGGTGTCAGTGGAGGGAGGGAGTGTATTGCACCCACCCCATACTGGATTTTGGAAAATTCTTTTATTCGTGTTTTTATTGAATTTTTTTGTGTATTTTTATTGAAAAAATCCCCCCCTCTTCATTTTTTGTGAACTATTGACTTTAATGACATAGACAGATGAGAATCCTAGACAGATCCCTTTTTTACACCAAACACATAAATCAGCCAAAATAGTTACAAAGAAATTATAGACTTTTTTAACCTGTTGATATAGCACTTCTTAAACAAGTCATGGAGGCCTTTGGTAATGGCTGTACACGGGAAATTCAAGGTTAAGCAATGGCCAAGATCGCACTACCTTTTTGTTTATAGTTAAAAGAGATCTTATTATTAAAACTAATTCATTTTGTTCTTCACCGACTGAGATTGTTCTTTTTTCATTGATTTTACGTCTCCATCAGCCCACTCGCCCAATAAAAAAAAATAAGCCAGTAAAATAGTAGTGTTTCGCACCACTATTTTTCCGACTAGAATGTTTTATCCAACAGGATGAAAATATTGGGGGAGGGATGTCCACCCTCTCATAACATGTAATACACCTGCCGACAATTGAAGTGCACGATACCAGTTCAGCCCTTTAAATAACAAGGAGTCAAACTGTAAGTCAGAACCAAGCAAATTTAAAATTGACAAAACTCTATATTTCAAATTATTCAAATTATTTTGTCATGAAGCACACAAGCTCACAAGAGCTTGTGAGCTTTCAAGAGCTCACAAAAAAGTACTGAGTATCGTCCACAAGGCAAACATCTGAAAGTTTTTCCGTCTGAAGCATCTTAGCTTGTATTGACTACGTGACTTTTCAGGAACGAATGCGCAACCATGCAGTATTTCTTCCTCCGCAAAAGGGAAGCTCAATATATATCATCTTTTTGATACTTTTGAATCAAATGGCTATCTCAGAATATTTATTCGATAGCAACTTGGTCCTCCATGGAGCAAAATCGTAGTTTAATGCCACCAAATGGCGGAAAACGCCACTTTCCCGAGGCACGATCTTTTTGGTAACTTTAAAAGGGCTCTAGAACTTTTGTTTCCGAGCCTTCTCCCGATCTTACAGGACGACCGGTTCGATACGATCACCTTTGGAGAACAAAAAATAAAAAATAAACACGCATTCGTATCTTCTGAGAAAAATTGGGAAATTCCACATAGTAGTAGATAGTAGCTTGAAACCTCCACTATAGGGTTCTAATTTTTTGCTAAATCTAATGATGTGATTTTTATTAAGGTCGGCATTTTTGGGTGAGTTTTACCAATTTTTCGAAGTGAAGCAAATATTCTCAGGCGTGTAACGTTTGATATATAACATTAATTTTAATCAACTTTACATAATCAGAATTAGCATAAAAACCAATTTGATCAATTAACCGTTATCAAATTTCTTTTTCCAGAGGTTGGTTACTTTTGGTTGTTACCAATAGTACAGTTTGTCATCATCAACTGTGGTAATGAACGTGTATTCTACATGTGTTTTGGATATTCCAGATATAATATTCCAGAATCCCTTCATCTCTCTATTCTTAATACTTGTCTTAATTTCCATTTGGCTGCTCAATTTTACATATGGGGAGAACTTTTCAGGAAGAATTGCCGAGGTAGGGGGAGGGATTCTTTCAGGGGGAATGTGGCGGACGCCAACAATAGTGGTGATTACGGAAATATCAAAAAGATTTCTTATAGAGGGAGGCGACCAACAATTTTGCAAAAAAAAACAAAAAAAACAATTTCCTTCTGTATTTGAAAATGCTTAAAATTTTATAAAAAGCCATGGTCTTCGTAAAAATTGATGTTGGTTATTTTGTGGTTGTAAAATAGATAGCTCTGTGCGCTGAAAAAAGTAAAAGTCAAATTATCATTACTAAAATTTAAATTATAGAGGTTTTTGTAATTACATTATTTGTAATTATATTGGATAACACTTTATTTGTCAAAAACAAAGTGGGAATTAATTTTTTTTCAAAAGAAATTAATAAAAGAAAAGGTTTTCCAAAGGAATTTCCAACTGGTCTTTCGTTTTCATAAAAATATATAAAGTAAATTGTTAAGAAATAAGTAAGTGCATATATATATATATATATATATATATATATATATATATATATATATATATATATATATATATATATATATATATATATATATATATATATATAAATATATATATATATATATATATATATATATATATATATATATATATATATATATGTCAATTTTAATAAATATATTGAGCAATATGCGTTTACTGATGAATATGATCTATAAATACTTTTTCTCAACACACAAGCTTGAGTCCCTGCTGAAGAAGTTTTGAAAATGTGGAACTTCTTATGAAAAAATCTGTTACTTCCGGCTAGCAACTTTATCCAAGGGTTTTATTGTGTGTTCCAAACCAAAACTTCACCAGCATTAATCAAGAATAGAAACTTTTACGTATTATTTCAGGGAAATTTGGAAATGTTGCCCAAAGGGAAACATTAAGAGAAAAAAGGTTTGGTCATACAAAATTTTCTAGTTAGTTTTGAAAAAATAATTAAATTTCTTATTTTGCAGCGCTAGCTCCCGGCAATAAAACTTCTTTACAGCTGACAGCTTTGCTCTTGAATTTATAGCCTTGACTTGACATTGTTGCAATTATCACTTGACTAAATAACAGCGTTAAACTTCGCCAAATAAATTTCAATTAAATTGCCGGGAAATGGTAATTTGAATTATAAATGATAAATGTCGGTTGCTGTTGCTCAGTAAACGTTTACGCTTAGTTTGTTCGCATTTATCACCCATTTTTTACATGATTGGCCAAGAAAGATACACACAATTTTCTTCCTGAATACACTGATCAGGAACGTACACGTGGTTTTCGGGCGTTTCCCCCTCCCGGAAAATATACCTCGGAAAATACCCACCACTGGAAAATAACCTTCGCGGAAAAAAACCCCTCCGTCGCGGAAATATTCCCCACGGAAAATCCCCCAGGATCATACACCCCCTCAGAAAATACCCGCCCCCGCAAAAAATACACCGCGACAAATGCGCCCCCCCTTCTATAAATACCCCATGGAAAATACCACCCAGTGGGAAATAAGGTTTTCCAAATCTGATAATTTTATTTGAGTTTTGTTTTTATTTCCCATAGGGAGAAGTTGCCTCCTTCTCACTGACTGAAGTTTACGCTGCGTAAAACTCGAGAACAAACCGGTTCCTTCGTTAGTTTCTTTCAGTTTAGCGTGAGACAAGACAAAGACAAGTGACAGAGTAGATGGGAAATATATAATTTGGGCTATATATTTACGCATGAGGGGGGAGGGTAAAGTATTTTGACAGTTTGAAGTCAGAAACAATTCTTACTTCATAATATGCAGAATAATTGTATCTAACACATTTGCATGCAGACCTGCTATACTCCACCCTCTCCCCTAATGTGCAAATACAGAGCCCAAATTTGTTTCTAAAGTAACGAAAAAACTAACGAAGAAAAGGGTTTGTTCTCAAGTTTTAAATATCGTAAACTTGAGTGAGTGGCGTATAATACACAAGTACCGAAATTTTTCATAAAGAAAGAGCTGGATTTCCCGGTATTATTTTAAAACGATCAGAAACTAAATTTGAAAAAATAAGTTTTTTCAACTGAAAGTAAGGAGTGGAACATCAAAACTTAAGAAGAGCAGAAATTATTGCGTATATGAAAGCAGTTGCCTCTTTCCAAGACCTTACTCTTTACACTAAATGTTTGACTCTTTAGCATAATTCTTTATTAGCGTAAATAGCGAGGTCTCGAGAAGGAGGCAACCCCTTTCACACACATAATAATTTTTGTTCGTTTTAAGGTTTGATCTTGCTCCTTACTTTCAGTTGAAAATCTTATTTATTCTTTTTAATTAATTACTTACGGATAGTTTTTGCTAATGGGAAACATACGGAACAAGTTTTTAAAGAAAGGGAAAGAGCCTCATTAAACCAAAAATGAGCAGAAATAAAGTCAAATAATCTTCAAAGTAAAAATAATGAAGTCTAATAGAAAAAAAAAGATCTTAAATATTTTTTTCTACGAAAAAGACTATGTCAATGAAAAATGAACAGAAATTAACTTAGAAATTGTTTCCACAAAATAACTTTGCCAGAGAATAAAAAAGAGCCTCATTAATCCAAAAATGAGTAGAAATAAATTCAAATAATTTTACAAGCGAAAAACTACCACAAATCATCATCAATAAATGAATTAAACCTAAAACGAACAGAAACTACAATAAATAACCGATTCAAACTAAAAACGAGCAAAAATTAGCATGAGTAGGGCTTACAACCCCCACACCTTATCAAGACCAAAACATAATTTGCACTTTACTGAAAACAAAATACGTATTAAATGTTTTCACTTTTTTACTTTAATAAATAAAGAAGTATTAAGATTATAAGGAACAAATATCAAAATGTGTGTATTAAACTGAAAATATTGCTTTTTTTTCTGGGAGGGGGTATTTTATTGCGGGGTATTTTCCACGGGGGTATTTTATATATATATATATATATATATATATATATATATATATATATATATATATATATATATATATCATGAAAAGAGAAATCACCAATGCAACAGCACAAACACATATAAAAAAAAAGAGAGACAGAAGGAGAAAAGGAAGACTGTTTTCCTAAATTAGTGATTAATATAGACCAGCACTTGAATAAGGCCTTAACCCTACTCATCCATACAATCACATAGGTCAAACAGCATAGCCATACACAATCAACCATAAAGAATAATCCATGGACAGGCAGTCATGTCATCAATAAGTATAAGTCGTCATTTACCAAACAATAGAAACAATAAAGACAAATAATTCAGAGGCAACAACCCAACACAAGGGCTCATCGGGAGAATACACTTGTCCATAGGGTTTCGCCACATTAAATTCTCTACCCAGCCAAGTGTTGTGGCTACCACAGAATATCCATGGCATCCCCGTGTCAGGTATCACCCCTAATATATATATATATATATATATATATATATATATATATATATATATATATATATATATATATATATATATATATATATATATATATATATATATTTATATATATATATATATTTATATATATATATTTATATATATATATACATATATATATATATATATATATATATATATATATATTTATATATGTATATACATATATATATATATATATATATATATATATATATATATATATATATATATATATATATATATATATATATATATATATATATATATATATATATATATATATATATATATATATGATGAATAAGTTTTGAAAACGTAAAACTCCATAGGTAAAGCTAAGCATCCTCCAATAAGAAACTTTCTCCATGAGCTTAATTATGCATTTTAAACCAAAACTTCTTCAACAATAATTAAGAGCAAATTTTTCAACTATTATTTTTGAGAAATTTGAAATGTTTTACAAAGAGAATTTTTAGAGAAAAGAGATTTATTCATGTTTTTTATTCTTGGAAAACAAGTTTAAATTAGATTCCTTATTTTATAGCACTAGCATTGTGACAATACAACTTCTTTACAGAACTTCGACAACTTCAAACTTGAACTAGCTGCCTTTAATTGAAATTAAATAAAAAAACGAGTTTTTTCAACTGAAAGTAAGGAGTGAAATTAAAACTTAAAACGAACAAAAATTACTCCGTATAGAAAAGGGGCTGTTCCCTCCAGAACGCCCCGCTCTTGACGCTAAAGTTTCTTTACTGTTTTAAAAAGTGGAGTTGAGAGAAAGAGTCAAAGTTTAGCGGTTAAGAGCTAAAGTTTGCAAACTTCCCTCTTGTCTCTCTTCGTTTGTCTCGCTTCACATACCTTAGCCGGTCGGATACCATCACTACAACAACCAAACTCAAACGTATTGCAGGGACAACCACTGTAATTAGGTCCAGCTGCAGGTGTATAATTATCAGGACAGCAGCCATGAACAGTAGTATGACATCCACAGCCTTCATTCTCTGGCCCACGAGCTGCAGTCTGCTTATCTGGACAACATCCAAATTGTGTATATTCACAGCCACATCCTAAAACCATAAAGATATATGTATAGATATATGTATAGATTTTCTTTGAGGTTTTGTTTTTGTTGGGTACGTACGGATATTAAAATGCACATAGATAATAATTCTTGTTTTGCTGTAATTATTTTTACACTTTAGTTACAACGGAGAAGTTGATTATTGCGACTACACCAGACTACCAGAAAAAAAATTATCCTTGGACTATTTGTACTTAGTTGTGTTAAGCCGGCAGAAAAGGGAATCGGAGGAACTATCCCCCAAAACTGAGTTGCTTCAGTGCCCGTTTTTGTGCCTTTACAAGAAACCAGTCGCTAGAAATGTTTTTTATTTTTTTTTGTGGTTTGACCAATTTCTTAGGAAAACACGATGATAAAATGTATATTAATAATTATGATCTTATTTTGTCGTATATTTTAATGCTTTCATTTGTTCCCCCTCCCCCTTCTATAATTCTAAAAATAAATTTTCTGGTGTTTTCATGGGAAAATCACCTTTTTTTGGCATTTTCATTGAGAAAAGGTAAGAAAACAAAATTGACCCCCTCCCTAGGTTTAAAAAATAAATTTTGATCTTTCCTCCTTCACAGCAGAGTTAAAACCGTAGGTCATGCAAAAGGGGAGGATAGGTAAAGAAAAATCACTCCTGAGATTACGGGGGGAGACCTCCCCTGCAAATTTAAGAAAATTTGCAGAAAATCACCCTTTTTTGGCATTTTCATTGAGAAAAGGTAAGAAAACAAAATTGACCCCCTCCCTAGGTTTAAAAATATATTTTGATCCTCCATCCTTCACGGCAGAGTTAAAACCGTAGGTCATGCAAAAGGGGAGGATAGGTAAAGAAAAATCACTCCTAAGATTACCGGGGAAGACATCCCCTGCAAATTTAAGAAAATGGTTACCTCCTAAACTAGGAAATATATTTATTTACTAATACCACGTGATGCAATAAATTTGTATGAAAGAGTTCATGGTAACGAACTGTAGTAAGGGGCAACCCGGCTCAATAGTAACTGAAACTCTTAAAATTTTGGGGCTTTTAGAGCCTGAGAATATTTGCCTTATTTTCGAAAAGAGGGGACAACACCCCGTAAAATTCACAAAATTTTAATGAAAACTACACCATCAGATTCAACGTCTCAGAGAACCCTACTATAGAGGTTTCAAGCTCCTATCTGCAATAATGTGGAATTGCCAGAAGTAGATTACGGATGCATGTCTATTTGTTTGTTTGTTTTTTTTTATTGTTTTTTTTAGGGATGACCGTATCGACCCAGTTGTCCTAGACTGGCGTGAGAGGGCTCATTTTAGCGGAGATTAAAGATTCTAGTGCCCTTTTCAAGTGACTAAAACATTGGAGGGCAACTATTCCCCCTCCCACGTTCAATTTTTTCCCAAAGAAACTAGATCAAAATTTTGAGATGGACTTTTTATTCAGTATAGTCGAAAAATCTAATAACTATGTCTTTGAGGACGACTTAATCCCCCGAAGTCCCCAGGGGAAGGGCTACAAGTTATGAACTTTGCCCATTGTTTACATATTGTATTGGTTATCGGGAAGTATACTGACGTTTTCAGGGGTTTTTTTTCTGGTAGCAGGGGTGTCGGGGTAGGGGGTTACGTGAGAGGATCTTTCCACGGAGGAATTTATCATGGGGGAAGAGAACTTCCATGAAAGGGGCAATGGATTTTTTGGGGCTACTTAAAAAAAATAATGAGAAATTAAATGAAAAAACAGGTTTTTTCAACTCAAAGTAAGGAGTAAAAATCAAAACTTAAAGCGAACAGAGATTATTACGTATATGAGGGGGTTTGTCCCCTCCTCAATACCTCGCTCTTTACGCTCGAGTATTTTTTTAGTAATTTCAAAAGAGCTGTTTATTTTAATTAAACGGTCCTTGGGATTCGAGGGTCATTCTTAAAGAATTGGAACAAAAATCAAACTTTGGTTTAAAGAGTGAGGTATTGACGAAGGGGCGAACGACCACATATACGTAATGAAAAGATACGAATTTAGAAGTTCGTTACGTAAGTTGATTTGTAAGTTAAGCATATTTATTACTAATAAAAACTTTCTTAAATAAAATTAAAAGTTTTAGTGGCCTTTTTAAGTAACAAAATAATTGGAGGGCAAATTATTAAGGGGCGAACCACCTCATATAAGTAATAAAAAGATACGAATGTAGAAGTTCGTTACGTAAGTTAATTTGTAAGTTATGTATATTTATTACTAATAAAAAATTTCGCAAATAAAATAAAAAAGTTCAAGTGGCCTTTTTAAGTAACAAAATAATTGGAGGGCAACTAGGCCTCCTCCCCGCCCATCTCTCGAAATCGTCCAATCAAAACTTTGAGAAAGCCATTTATAAAAAAAAAATGAATATCCAAACTTCGTTCAATTATTCACGTACGGCTAGCCAAAATCAAAACCTGCATTAATTCAAAAACATTTAGAAATTAAATATAAAAAGAACAAGTTCTTTTTAACTGAAAGTAAGGAGCGACATTAAAATTTTAAACGAAGAGAAATTATTCAGTATATGAAAAGAGTTGTCCCCTCCTCAACGCCCCACTCTTTACGTTAAAGTTTGATTTCTTACTCACAACTCTAACTTTTAAAACAATAAAAGACTTTAGCGTAAAGAGTGGGACATTGAGGAGGGGACAGCCACTTTCATACACTGAATAATTTTTCTTCGTTTTAAGTTTTTATGTCGCTCCTTACTTTCGGTTAAAAAACTTGCCTTTTTAATTTAATTTTTGAAATAGATCGGCTTTCAGGTGGCTTCTTACTTTAAATAAAGAAAAATTAATTCCAATCAAAAAAAAAATCGTAATAAAAAATCTGCTAATGCAAATAAACAAAATTCTAAATGGATTAAAACAAAATGCATCGAACATTCTGTAAATAGACTCTGCCCTTTGATTAAATGTAAAGTGAATAAAATATAAAATAAAAAAGGAATAATTTCTGAAATGAGCAATCATAATCATATGAAAAAGACTTCAATAACACAACATAATAATTTTAATCAAATCTGGTAAGCATCCAGTCAAGGCCTACACACCCGCCTATATAAATCGCCCTCCAAAAGATCAGATGAATTTACCCCTCTCCCAACCCTAATTAATAAACTGTATCATGATTACACAATGTGTCTAAGAGCTACAAGCATTCATTTTCATCAATCACTACACAAAATACTTGTGTTACAGACAATCCTAATAAATGAAAACGAAAAGCAAAAAAAAGAGATAACTCCTGGAACAAACACATTAATTAGCCTCCAAAAAAAGCTTTAATCTACTACAATATTAAAAGATGACGTCAGGTCGATGCTGGAAATGTAGATATTGTATCTAGAAATAACCTGGTTTAATCAATTAAGCAACTTGTACAACTGTCGTGACATCTTCTTGAAACTTTGTCTCATTTAATTGAGGAAACATTTCATTTGAAAAGAAGAGAGTTCCAGAAAAAGACATCTACCAATTTTACAGATATCACCAATGAATGAAGGGGAGAAAAGAAATATCATAAATATTTCAATATTTAAAATCAATTATCAATCAAACATTATTTATAGTAATTTTGTCTACGTTTATGTAGCAAAAATAATTATAATAATTTCATAAATAGCTCTTAATTGTCAGTTAATTTTATCCCCCCCTAAAACACAGAGTCTTCCATAATAAGTATAATAATATAATGAATAGAATAATAATAATTCTTTAATAATAATATAATAGAATCGTATAATAATATATTAACAATATTATATTATAACAATATAATAATATAATAATTTAACAATATAATAATAACAATATAACGTATAAAAATATAATAATATAATATAATGTAATATATATATATATATATTAATAATAATGTAGTATAATATAATATAACAATATAATAATAATAATATAATAATTCTTTAGAAGAGGTACTACTTTGTAGATTGAGAAAGCTTTTTGATCTGTCATTTTGGTCCAATTAACAGCTGTTGGCTCGTCACAAAATCGCTCGTTTTAGGGAAAATATATATTTTACGTCAGTCTAGTGAGATCTATCTTCCAAAATTTCAAATATTTACAGCTTCATTTCCACAGATCTCGCGCAATCATAACAAATACATTTCGCCTTCATTCCAAAACATATTCACCCGTATTGCATACACAAGATTCAAAGAACGACTATATAAATTACAAAACAACACCAATTTAAACGGTTTACCTTCAAGGTTAGCACCTTGGGCCGGTTGAATGTTATCAGGACAACAACCAAATTCAGTATGAACGCAGCAGCCCTCTTTAGCTGGACCTTGAGCAGCATGTCTGTCGTCATCGCAGCAACCCCATTCAGTTGTAGCACAGTGTTCAGGACAGCCATACCCATTGGGACCACTGGCAGTTGTCATTTGGTCTTCACAGCAACCAAACTGAGATGACTCACATCCTTCTGTTACAATGTCGCAGCCAAAATATTTTTCACCAAGAGCTATTTATAAAGACGTAAAAGTTTATCTCAATTCTAATGAGAGCAGCATATGTAATAAAAATTATTCTTTACTTAAGGGTATTCTACTAATAGATAATTAATAAAAAATTTTGTTTGGGATCACTTTAATCAGAATATCTCCTATTAGAAAAAGACACAAATGAGAGCCTTTTTGTGAATACTTATGAAAATTCTAGAAGAAAATTCGAAATAATTGATAACCCAAAAAGTTGAGTTGATCGAAATGTCTTCTAAGGAGCTTATTTGGAAATAACTGTAATTCTAAACGGTAAAATATTTTATTAATTGTTGAATAGCCTACTATTAAGGGAAAATGGACGGTTCTTGTTGAAATTCGGCTATAGGCCGAGAAAAAAAGGATGATTTCCTAAAAATTCTAGATTCTATAGAATTATAGATTCTTTTTTCTTTTATCGCCATTATTGTGAAACTCATAGGCCCATTTTTACACCATTGCACGCCCTGTGTGCGTATTAAATAAAAAAAAACAAGTTTTTTCCACTGAAAGTAAGGAGTGACATCAAAACTTAAAACGCACAGAAATTACTTCGTATATGAAAGAGGCTGCTTCCTCATCAACGCCCCGCTCTTTACGCTAAGGTTTGACTCTTTCTCTCAATTCTTCTTTCTAAAACAGTAAAAAACTTTAGCGTAAAGAGCGGGGCGTTTATGAGGAAGCAGCCTCTTTCATATACGAAGTAATTTCTGTGCGTTTTAAGTTTTGATGTCACTCCTTACTTTCAGTGGAAAAAACTTGTTTTTTTTATTTAATTTCTGAACGTTTTTGAATCAATGCATGTTTTGATTTTGGCTCTCCGCAGAGGAATAATCAAAACGAAATTTGCATATTTTTTTTTTTGGCTCAATGGCTTTCTCATAACTTTGATCGAATGATTTTGAGAAAAAAAGAGCGGGGGACGAAGCCTAGTTGCCCCCCGATTTTTTGGTTAATTAAAAAGGCAACTAGAACCTTTAATTTTTTACGAATCTTTTTATTGGTAAAAGATTTACGTAACTTATAAATTAGCTTACGTAAAGAACTTTTGTATTCTCATGTTTTTATTACATATATGATGGGATTCGCCCCATCGTCAGTACCTCGCTCTTTACACTAAAGCTTAAATTTTATCCCAATTCATTAAGAATGACCCCCTGAATCACAAAAGCCATAGAATAAGTAGTTGAAATTACTGAAAATACTTTAGCGTAAAGAGCGAGGTATTTGAAGGAGGTGAGCCCCTCATATGGGTAATAATTTCTGTTTGTTTTAAGTTTTATTGCTGTTCCTTACTTCCAGCTGAAAAAGCTTTTTCACTTTTATTTTTCAATTGTTTTTTTTTTAAATAATACTAGTAAATCCTGCTCTCCCTTCATGGAAATTTTCTTCTCCCATTACAAATTCTCGAAGGAAAGTTCCCCCAGCATATCCCCCTCTTCTCAACCCCTCCCCCAAACCAAAAAAATCCTCCTGAAAACGCCTGTATACTTCCCAATAACCATTACTATATGTAAGCACAGGTCAAAGTTTGTAACTTGTTGCCCCTCCCACGGGGACTGTGGGGGAGTAAGTCGTCCCCAAAGACATAGTTATAAGGTTTTTCGACTACGCTGAATAAAATGGCTATCTCAGAATTTTGATTCGTTGACTTTGGGAAAATAATTAGCGTGGGAGGGGGCCTAGGTGCCCTCCAATTTTTTTGGTCACTTAAAAAGGGCACTAGAACTTTTCATTTCCGTTAGAATGAGCCCTCTTGCAACATTCTAGGACAACTGGGTCGATACGATCACCCCTGGGGAAAAAAAACAAAAAAACAAATAAACACGCATCCGTGATCTGCCTTCTGGCAAAAAATGCAAAATTCCACATTTTTGTAGATAGGAGCTCGAAACTTCTACAGTAGGGTTCTCTGATACGCTGAATCTGATGGTGTGATTTTCGTTAAGATTCTATGACTTTTAGGGGGCGTTTCCCCCTATTTTCTAAAATAACGCAAATTTTCTCAGGCTCGTAACTTTTGATGGGTAAGACTAAACTTGATGAAACTTATATATTTAAAACCAGCATTAAAATGCGATTCTTTTGATGTAGCTATTGGTATCAAAATTCCATTTTTTAGAGTTTTGGTTACTATTGAGCCGGGTCGCTCCTTACTACAGTTCGTTACCACGAACTGTTTGATTAAATTGGAGGGAAAAGTATTATTAGGAAAAGCATGGTTTTCAAAGGATGATTTCTTAAAATTTGCAAATACAGGATTAAATTC
This sequence comes from Artemia franciscana, assembly GCF_032884065.1. Taxonomy (NCBI): domain Eukaryota; kingdom Metazoa; phylum Arthropoda; class Branchiopoda; order Anostraca; family Artemiidae; genus Artemia; species Artemia franciscana. The sequence continues at coordinate 8,192,422 of NC_088869.1, read as the reverse complement.
AAAATTCAAATTCAAAGGAAATTCGACTAAAATTCAGATCAATTCAAATTTAAATTTAGAATTTAAAAAAATTCAAAGGGATGATTTCAAAAAAAATTAGAAGATAATATAAAATAATATATTATTGATTCTATAGAATTTTTAGTTTTATTTCTCTTTTACCACCACTGTTGTGGAAATATTAAATCTATTTTTACACCAGAATCATGTGTGTACATTAAAGTGCAGGATGATCTCCTAAAAATTATAGGAAAAATGATGGTTTCCAAAGGATCATTTCGAAAAAATGTCAAATTCAAAATTTAATCAAACAGTTCGTGGTAAAGAACTGTAGTAAGGAGCGACCCGGCTCAATAGTAACCAAAACTCTAAAAAATGGAATTTTGATACCAATAGCTACATCAAAAGAATCTCATTTTAATGCTGATTTTAAATATATAAGTTTGATCAAGTTTAGTCTTACCCATCAAAAGTAACCAGCCTGAGAAAATTTGCGTTTTTTTTTTTAGAAAATAGGGGAAAACATCCCAAGTCATAGAATCTTAACGAAAATCACACCATCAGATTCAGCGTATCAGAGAATCCTGTTGTAGAAGTTTCAAGCTCCTATCTGCAAAAATGTGTGGAATTTTGTATTTTTTGCCAGAAGGCAGATCACGGATGCGTGTTTATTTGCTTGTTTGTTTGTTTGTTTTTTTGTTTTTTCCCAGGGTTGATCGTCTCGACCCAGTGGTCCTATAATCTTGCGAGAGGGCTCATTCTAACTGAAATGAAAATTTCTAGTGCCCTTTTTAAGTGACCAAAAAAATTGGAGGGCACCTAGGCCCCCTCCCACGCTAATTGTTTTCCCAAAGTCAACGGATCAAAATTCTGAGATAGCCATTTTATTCAGCGTAGTCGAAAAACCTTATAACCTTATAAAGTTTTTTACTGTTTTCAAAAGCAGAGTTGAGAGAAAGAGTCAAGCTTTAGCGTAAAGAGCGGGGCGTTGATGAGGAAGCAGCCCTTTCATATACGAAGTAATTTCTGTTCGTTTTAATTTTTAATGTCGCTCCTTACTTTCAGGTAAAAAAAAATGTTTTTTTTATTTAATTCAATTCAAGATCAGTTCAATCATATGGAACCAAATACAGTTAAAATGTAAAATTCAAAAATACTATAAGATGACAAAAAATTGGCTTTCTAAGAAAATACAGATTATACGTTCCATAGAATCTATACTTTCTTTACATACCTTCTTTTTCCTTTTACTACCCTTGTTGTGAAACTGTTATACCCAATTTAACACCATTGCAAATTCCTGTATGTGTATTACAGTAGAGCATCAAACAGCTTGACTTAATTTTGTACCTTGTTTTGTACCTTGTACCTTCATTTTGATATCTTGAGTAAATTTTAATGTCTTGACTTAATTTGTATACTTCTATGAATTAAGGATCCATCGTGTAATGCATCTCTTTCCCAAAGGAGATCTATTCTTTTTCCCTAGCTTAATATCTCAACGTTTCTTTGAGTTCAACTTAATGTTCTATTGAAACATATTTTAATCAATGCTGTGTATTTTTAGTTTGTTGTTTTCAAAAAATCTAACATGGTATTAAAAAAATGAGCTTTTTTTAACTTAAAGTAAGGAGCAACATTAAAACTTAAACGAAAAGAAATTATTCCGTTTATGAAAGGGGATGTCCCCTCCTCGACGTCCCGCTCTTTATGCTAAACTTCGACTCTTTCTCACAACTCTACTTTATAAAACATTAAAAAACTTTAGCGCAAAGAGCGGGGTGTTGAGGAGGGGACAGTACCTTTGATATACAGAATAATTTCTGTTCGTTTTAAGTTTTAATGTCGCTCATTACTTTCAGTTAAGAAAAACCCGTCTTTTTTTATTTCATTTCCAAACGTTTTTGAATTAATGCAGGTTTTGAATTTGGCTCACCGTACATGAATAATCAAAACAAAATTTGCACATTAATTTTACTTTTTTTAAACTATTAATAACCGTATAATAATCTAAGTTTGATGTTTGTTTCAGTTGTTTAAGAATGTCTCCTGAATCACAAAGGTTATTTAATTAGAATAATCGCCTCTTTTAAAGTTAAAAAAGAAACTTTAGCGTAAGAGCGAGCAACTAAGGAGAGGCAACCCATCTCATATCATAATATTTTCTGTTCGTTTCAGGTTTTAATGTTGCTTCTTACTTTTAGTTGGAAAAACTTGTTCTTATTTAATTGCTCATTGTTTTTAAATAATGTCGGGAAATCCAGCTCCCCCTCCCTGGAACATTCCCTTCCCCCACGGAAAATTTCTCCATGGGAAGATACTCCCATGTAACTCAAATTAGTGATATTTGCGGAACATAATTTTGTAAGGCATAGTAACAAAACGGCCAAAGAGGTCGAAACTATTTTTATGAAAATGAGAAAGGTGAGCAACTCTCAAATGACTGAAATGAATGAAAGAGAAAACCTTTAAACGTTATACGTAATAATTTGTGTTCATTTTTAAGTTTTAATTATATTCCTTACTTTCAGCTGGAAAAAAAACTTTGCTTTTTTTTTATTTAATAACAACAAAAAGCCGAACACATACAATATCTTCGATTTATTTTCGCATAAAATCATAGTTATGAAGATGCTTAAGGTAAAATTAAATGCTAAGATTGGCCGGAAAATACCACAAACAAATTATTTTACAAAATTCAAACTTCAGCGTAAAGTGCGAGGCATTAACGACGGGGCGAACTTCTTCATATACGTAATATAAGAGGGTTGGCCCCTTTGTTAATACCTCGCTCTTGACCCTAAATTTGGAAGTTTTTTCCAATTCTTGAAGAATGAACCCTGAATCACAAAGGCCGTTTAATTTGAATTAACAACTGTCTTGAAATTACTAAAAATACTTTAGCGTAAACAGCGCGGTATTGACTAACGGACGAACCCCCTCATATACGTAATAATATCTGTTCGTTTTAAGTTTTAATGTTACTCCTTACTCTCAGTTGAATTTTTTTTTTTTTCTGATCATTTTTAAATTATGTTGGGATATCCAGCACCCCCTTCATAGAAATTATCTTCCCCCGTGAAAAATTCTTCCATGGAAAGATGCTCACACGTAACCCAATCCCCCCACCAGGAAAACTTCACCCTGAATGCTTACCAATGACAAATGCTATATGTAAACCATGGGCAAAGTTCATAACTTGCAGCCCTTCCTTTGGGGACTCTGGGGGATTAAATCGTCCTTAAAGACATAGTTATTAGGTATTTCGACTATGCTGAACGAAATAGTTATCTCAAAATTTTGATCCAGTTACTTTGGAAAAAAATTATCGTGGAAAGGGACCTAGTGGCCCTCCAATTTTTTGGTCACTTAAAAACGGCACTAGAACTTTTAAATTTCGTTCAAATGAGCCCTCTCATGAAGTATAAGACCCAGTGTGTCGATACAATCATCCCTGGGAAAGAAACAAAAAAAAACAAATAAAGACAAATCTATGATCCTTTTTCTAGTCAAAAACACAAAATTCCACAATTGTGCGAATAGGAGCTTTAAACCTCTACAGTAGGATTCTTTGATACGCTGAACCTGACAGTGTAATTTTTATAAAGATTATATGACTTTTTCGGAATGTTTCCCCCTTTTTTCCAAAATAAGACAAATTTTCTCAGGCTCGTAACTTTTGATGGGTAAGACTAAACCTGATGAAACTTATATATTAAACATCAACATAGGAATTCGATTCTTTTGATATATCTATTGGTATGAAGTTGAATATCACTTTTTTAGAGTTTCGGTTACTACTGATCCATATCGGTTACTATTGTTACTATTGATACGATTTCGGTTACCACAAACTACTTGATGAAAAAAAATATACTAAATTATTAAAACTATTTAAGCTCTATAAGTCTTTTAGAGTTTTATCCAGAATCTTTATTTAACCTTTATTTATTTAAGCGTGTGTTCTTAAAAGATTTATTCAAACACACGCTTAAATTAAATTAAAAGCTAAACTAAATTAAATTAAATTAATTAACTAAATTAATTAAACTAAATTAACCAAATTAAATTAAACTTAACTAAATTAAATTAATTAAATTAAATTAATTTAAATTAAATTAAATTAATTTACACGCTTAAATTAAATTAAAAATTAATTAAATTTTATTTAATTAATTAATTTAAATTAAATTAATTTTTAGATTTATTCAAAAAGCTTTCTAGCTTTCAACTGTTCTGGAAAACTCAATACAAAGGAAAGTGATTTCTTCTTTTTATTAAAAACGTGACCTATCTGGGACTATTATTGTAATTTAAGAGGTCATAACAAATTCACAAAAAATTACAAATAATGTTAGACATTCACCAATGCTACTTTTTAAGGATTTTGGAGCTTACTGATTACATATCTGAAGCTAATCATACAATTTAGAAATTGAAATTGTAACAGAGTAAATGCATACTTTGATATCGTCTTTCAATTTCACCAAGGCTCATTTAAATAATTCTAAATTATTTAAATAATTAAAAATTCTATTTCATTTTTAAATCTTGTCTGAAATAGTACGATGCAAGTCAATGTGCAAGCCCGTACAGTCTAACTGTATCTAACTATAAAAACAGCATATAAGGAACGTCGTATCTACCTGGGTTAATTGGAGCTGGCTAAAAGAAATTTTTCTGAGCCAAAAATAGGATTAGATAAAAATAAACGATATAATGAATTTCTGTTATCTCCCTGGGTCAAATATTGAAGCTAGCTAAATAAAATTTATTTTTGTATGGTGAAAACACTTGCTAATACATAAAAAAAATATTTCAAATGAAATATCTATTATTTACCTGGGTTATATTGGAGCTGGCTAAAGACAAGTTTTTTATGGTGAAAATAAACTCAGAAGAAAATAAAAAGAACACTTTAAAAGGGACACATATTACCTCTCTAGGTAAAATTGAAGCTAGCAAACTTTTCTTTTGTGATGGAAGTGGACATAAAATAGATAGAAAAAATTATAATTTAAACAAATATCTATTTTTTACCTGGGTCAAAATTAAGAATGACTAAAAAAAATTTTTTTTACAATTAAAAGAAAAAAACGACATTTCAGAATTTTTTTCAGGCATTTTTAGATTTTTTTTTTTTTTTAATCTTTGCAAATAAGAGGATTTGTTTAAGTTATACGTAATTTCTCTATCTGTGCATTATTTTTGTTAATGTTTTTGATAAACTGTTCGTTTTTAATGATTATTCTTCAAATACCAGGTATCATTATGTTTCCATTTTTTCTTATTATCTATCTAATACTACCTGTAACAAAAAAAAAAAAAATTTAAATTGAGTCATCTTTATGCATTTCATGGAGATGGAATGCTGTGACGAGCTATTAATAGCCATTCAGACCCTTTTTTCTGAAAATCAGTTTTCAATCATACATTCAATACATTATGCTATGCTTTCAATTTCAAATTGAAAGGTATTTCCAGAAGATGTAATTTAAGAAATGGCAAATTCCCTTTTTGTAGCAGAAATCAAAACAGGACCTAAGAGCTCATATGGCATCCTTGACGAGGTCAGAAGAGCCAAGCGCTCATATGGCACTTGAGACGAGGTTGGACCCTAAAATTAACTAAAATCCCCTCCCAACTCTCCCAAAGAGAGCAGATCCAGCCCGGGTATGTCAATCACGTATCTAGGACTTGTGCTTATTCTTCCCACCAGGTTTCATTCCGATCTCTCCACTCTAAGCGTTTTCCAAGATTTCCGGTTTCCCCCTCCAGCTCCCCCCAATGTCACCAGATCCGGTCAGGATTTAAAATAAGAGCTCTGAGACATGAGTTCCTTGCAAATATAAATTTCATTAAAATCCGATAACCCGTTCGTAAGTTAAAAATATCTCATTTTTTCTAATTTTCCGAATTAACCGTCCTTCCACTCTCCTCCCCCTTCCCAGATGGTCGAATCGGGGAAGCGACTATTTCTAATTTAATCTGGTTCCGTCTCTGATACACCTGCCAAACTTCAGTGATCGCTATGTTGATTATGTATCTGGTTTCGGATCTTCTTCATGTAAAAACTGGGGTGATCCAAGATTCGAACCTGAGACACCTCGCACCCTAAGCGAAAATCATATCCCTAGACCAGCAAGAACAATCATTTGTCTTATCGGCAAATAAATTCTTCTCAAATATCTCGTTCTCTCGCTCCCCACCCTCCCCCAGATGATCGAATCGGGGAAGAGACTATTTCTAATTTAATCTGGTCTGGGTCACTGATACGCCTGCCAACTTTCATCGTCCTAGCTTATCTGGAAGTGTCCAAACTAGCAAAACCAGGACAGACAGACGGACAGACAGAAATACAGAAATTACGATCGTTATATGTCACTTGGTAAATACCAAGTGCCATAAAAAAGGAAAAGACTCAGGAAGACTTCAACTCTGGAATTACTGCCCCAAGAAGTGCCCCAAAAGACTCCCGCTTATTTGTGAAAGTTTACTATTGGTACATTTTTAACCAGAGATGTTATCCTAAAACATGAACCTTACCTGTGCTAATTCCATCTGGACAACATCCAAATTCCGTTTCTTTACAATCGACATATTGTGTTGTGTCCTCTACTGTTGTCTTTGTTACTTCAAATTCAAGGGACCCATCGGTAGATGCTTCAATTGAATCTTCGGTTGAACCTTCTGTTAATGCTTCTGTAGATCCCTCCGTTGGCACTATTAATAAAAAATAATTAACATATAAAGAAATATTAATAATTATATTAATTAATGTTTTAATTAATATACTAAATATTAGGGTTAACACTAATAAATTTAATAAATTTCATAGATTTAAATAAATTTTATATTTAAAAATTTAATTTAATTATAATAAATTTAATTAATAAAATTTAATAAAGTTAAATATATATATTGTAATTAGTATTAATTAATATATTATTAACAACTATATTAAAATATTAATAATTAAATGAAATATTAATAATATTGGTAATTGATAAATAATTAATAAATATTAATTAATAAATAAATAAAGAGCATTCTCAGAAACAGAGATTGGTTTAAAAACATATCTGGGATTAGGTCGTGCCGTAAACCTGGAGAAAATTACAATATCAGAAATTATGGCCAACTTACCACAGGTAAGAATTTGATGGTAAAAGATGGTGATGGTACATCAATTTTCTGAGAGGAAAGCGAAGCCCCTCACCCATTGTTGCTGCCCCTAATTATTTGTCAGTATTTCTAACGATTTTTTACATTTCCTACAAAAACAAATCACTAAATCAGCACATAAATCACTAGGTTATTGAAAAAAAATCCCTAAATCAGCCAAAAAATCACTAAAACCTAGTGATTTTTTCGCCTGATGGCAACCCTGTCCTCACCGCGTGTACATGTCTACTAAGTAGATCAATTCCAACATGGCTTATTTATTCACTGTACAGCTCACTGTCTCTCACACAAAATTGGAAAGGTTCCAGAAAGTATCAAAGGAAATCTTGATTTAAGCTTATTACTTTACATCTTTTTACTTTGCATCTCCTATTAAAAAAAAAATGCTCCAAAGAGGCGAAAGAGAAGAAAATCATAAAAAGATTTTTTTTTTTTTGAAAAGAAACATATTGCAGGCAAAAATAAGATGAGAATTTCCAAAAGCCAACAGGGTTGCGTAACGTTCTCTTTTGAAAATAGAGGAAGTAATGAGCAGATTTTCATTTTCCAAATGCAACCAAAGCTGCGTAAATAATGAACTGCAAAAAATATGACAATGCGGTATATTTTTAAAATCAAGGGAGAAGAAAAAGAACGAAGATCTAGAGATGAATTTAAAATACAAACCAAATAATTAAATCTTCTGTGAGTTCAATCCTACTTTCTATGGCTATAATGAGCCAACCGTCTAGGGCTAAACGGAAAGATGGTCGTCCACGGTTGGGCTGGGAGGATGTCATAAAGAAAGATTTAAAGGAAATTTGAACCTCCTAGGAGGGTGTAAAGAGGGAGGCTATGAATGGATTGGGATGGTGGAGGAGCGTGCATAGCTGTATTGGTGTCAGGCGGCTTGGTGCTGCGATGAGTTGTTATAGCAGTAATAGTCTGAAGCTTGTGCGCAATAGATTGGATTTTCTAGCATTATTTAAAAAAAAAACAATGAGAAAATAAATAAAAAAATTTCAGCCGGAAGTAAAGAGCAGCATTAAAACATAAAACAAAAAGAAATTATTACATATTTAAGGGGATCCGTCTCCTCCACAATACCTTGCTCTTTACGCTAAAGTATTTTTAGTAATTTCAATTATTTATTCTATGGCCTTTGTGATTCAGGGGTCATTCTTAAGGAGTTGGGACAAAATTCAAGCTTTAGTGTAAAGAGCGAGGTATTGCCGAGGGGGCGAACCCCCTCATATACGCAATAAAAATATACAAATATAGGAGTTCGTCACGTAAGTTAATTAGTGAGTTACGTATATTTATTAAAAATAAAGACGTTCGTAAAAAAAAAGTTCTAGTTGCCTTTTAAGTAACTAAAAATTGGAGGGCAACTAGGCCTCCTCCCCCAACCCCTTCTTTATCAAAATCGTCCGATCAAAACTATGAGAAAGCTATTTAGCCAAAAAAAAATTAATATGCGAATTTGGTCTTTACAATTCATGTGCATTCAAGTTTTTTGACTGCAAGGAAGGAGCGAAACTAAAACCTAAAACGAACAAAAATTATTCCTTATATGAAAGGGGCTGTCCCCTCCTCAACTCTCGCTCTTTACGCTAAATGTTTTTTTATTGTTTTAAAAAGTAGAGTTGTGAGAAAGAGTCAACCTTGAACCTACATTTGTTGAAGAACGTTCAGAAATTAAATTTGAAAAGAAGTCTTTTTTAAACTGAAAGTAAGAAGCGAAATTAAAACTTAAAACGACAGAAACTATTCTGTATATGAAATGACCGTCCCTCATCAACGCCTAGCTCTTTACGCTAAGGTTTTACCCTTTCTTACAACTCTACTTTTTAAAACAATAAAAAACTTTCGCTCCTTACTTTCTGTATATATATATATATATATATATATATATATATATATATATATATATATATATATATATATATATATATATATATATAAACAGAACCAAATAAAATATTTCACCATCCAAAAACCCTTCTTACTAGGATGAACTGAAATCCAGTTACGGAATAGAAATTTAATCTTTAATGGAAAGAGAAAAATGTATTTCAAACAGTAAAAAATTGATGAGAAAAGCTATATGTATTAACTATATCAAAGCAGATCTAAAATCAAAATGTGCCATGTACATTCGAAACTTTGATTTAAAATCTTAAATATTTTCAAGTAAAAAAAAAAAACCTTAAAACAGAGAATTTTTAAAATATCTTTCTTGAATAGTAAATAGAATTGTCTTTTTTTCATCATTTTATATATTTAAAATTTTTGTTTCTTCTTTTGTTTCTTAGGAAAATGTGGTTTACTGTGGTTTTTCATCATTTTAAAATTTTTAAAATGATTTATCATTTTATTTTAAATTTATCATTTTATATATTTAAAATTTTTGTTTCTTCTTGCAGCTTGTAAGCTTTATAAATATCAACTTTGGTTTTGTTTTATATTTTACAGATAAATATTCAAAGAAGTCTTATTAAAAAAACACTTTATTAAGTTGTCTAGAAGAAGCAGCGGAATAACAGCTGAAATTTATACAGCTATTATATCAAGGGCTATGGATCTCTCCCAAGAACCCAAGGGCTATGGATCTCTCCCAAGAACCCAAGGGCTATGGATCTCTCCAAGGTTCGAAGGCTCCAAGGATCTCTCCTGGGAAGGGTGATATGGACTCTGCAACGTTTTTTCAAAGAGCTTTGATTTCCTATTTGAATATATATGAACAACCGCAGTTGATTAATAAATGGATTGAAAGGCTTAATAAATTGGACATGTCTGAAATAAGGTAAATAATATTTTTTTCCATTTCAGTTTTTCACCATTTCTGCTAAAAGGTACTACTGCAGAATCGTGGTTTTTTAACTGTTAAGCTTTTTTTCTTGTTTAATATTTGATATTTTAAATTAAAATAATTATTTCCGCAATTTTTTTTGCTACTCCAGAAAGTAATTGATTTATTTTTTTATTACAATCTTAAAATGCTGTTTTTTCATTAGTAGTATTATAATCATTGTTCTTCTTTTTTAGTTGTAAACAGACTTAATTTAGTCATAACCTTTATAAATATAAACTTTGGTTTTGTTTTGGTTTTGGCTGAAATTTACATAGCGACATGACTTAATCATTTTCGCTTATATTTAAGTTAGCTTAAGTTCATTTGCGCTGTTACTTACTTTGAGTGTCATCACCGCTGCCACTTGAGATGTCTATGCCAGACCCGTCAATTTGTGGTTCCCCACAACCCTCACCATTGGGTCCTTTAGCTGGGAATAGACCATCTTGACAACAGCCAAACCTAGAGAAATTAGCAGCAATGAGTAAGGAAGAGGAAACTTAGGAATATTAATAAATATGTCACAGCAATTGTCGTAGCAGTCAATATATTAGCTACTAAGTTCAAACAATAGAATAGTTGAAGATAGTTCAACTTCTAAGCTATTCTTGGTAAAGGTTTTTCCATAAACTATATTGGCTTGCCATACTAAAGAATAAAAATTATAGAAATGAAAATAGAGAAGACTTTTTTAAGCCCAACCAAAATACTAGACGAAACAAGAAGAATATTGGGGGGGACAACCACTACTTCTTCAGTTCTATAAGAAAAAGTTTATAAGAGAAAGTCAACGAAACATGTTCTTTTCTCCCGGACGAAAATGCGAGCGAAGCATACAAGATAAAATAAAATGGCAAAAACTGACAATGCGGAGAGCAGACAGTAAAAGAAACAAAACCTGAATTAGAACAATTAAAAAACCTAGAAAATCAACAGCATGAAAAATACTACGAAAAGATAAAATTAAAATTAAAAGAATAAAAAAAAAATTATAGCCAAAAAACTTATCTCCAAAGCGAGCCACTCACCAGTATTCGCGACTCCGATATCATCCAATGCATCGGTGAGCGGCTCTGTTTTTTAGTTAGGACTTATGGCTAAAAAATAGGATTTAAATTTATTGTGAAAACATATTTTACCCCAAAAGCCTGAAACAATTGTCAAAGCATTGATAAAAATACCTAAACAGATAAACAACCATCTAAAGGAAAAACAAACCAAACATCCCTCCGTATGACGCCATTTTTTCCATTGGGGATCGTGTTAGGGGGAGGGAGGGTGATATCCCAAAAATATTTTTGCAAGAAAACCACAATGTTTTATTAACTGCTTGAGAAGTAAAATCTTTATAATATTATTATCATAATTCCTTATACTTCTATATAATTTACAAATTTCAAACTCCCCAACCTCCCCCCCCCTCAAAGAAATGAAAATCTAAATAATGTACGTCAGCAAAGTTAATGTATACGGGAGTTATCAAGTCTCTGTCTATATTAACTTTTGGATCAATTTTTTATCCCTATCTCAAGGGCTTTTAGAATGATTAAGTTATCTCGAGTACCTCAAATTTCACATTCGAAAATGCCCAGTAAATGTGAAAAAACCATCTGCGGAATAGAGCACTCTTAGTAACCCTCATGACTGGGTAGCATGATTGTCATGGGATGGCAAATTCCACAGATAATCTAAACCCAACACACAAAATAGCAAAACCAGACAAAAAATCATTATGCAAATGCCTTTTAACATGCTTCATTCACACTAGATTTCTTATACTATTATTATTTTTGCTATACTACGAATATTTTTATTCTGTCACATAAATTATTATTTTTTTATTTTTTTACAAATCATGTTATCTGCTTTTCGTACCCAAATAAGCCCAAATCGTAAATAGTATCGTGGATGTACATCAACTGTAATTTTCAAAACGATTTGGCTCTTTCTGGGATAAAGTATATTCTAACAAGGGGAAAATCCGCCCAAAGACTATCAAAAATTTACTACATTCACTTTATATTTCTGCTCTTCTACCTATTATATCTGCATTAAGGTGGCAGAGATGGCAGCAAGTTCTATAGTTTACTTGATTTCATGAAGGCGAAACACGCCTGACCAAATGTAGAAAAGTGTTTAAGTGTTTAGAAATTTTAATGTAAATAGCAATTTATTAAATCCTAACGTAGTCTACTCCATAAAGAAATTTCAAAAGAATACGAATTAATGCTAGGAAAATTCTGGCGCCCTTATTCCGTGTTTTTCACTCTTTTCTGGATAAACTTGTAAATTTATTCAATTATTGGCACCCTTGTCACATTAGCCCCCTCCCATGATTTTGCTCTAGATCCGCCCTTGGCTAAAGTATAGTAAAAGTAAACTATAGACTAAAGTATAATCCACCCCTCCATGCTTCAATTCTTTGCACATCTGATACAATTCTACCTTATACCTCTGGTATAGTCAAAGGAAGCGAGAGTGTAGCCCTAGTATAAACTATGCGTAACTGTTGTAGAATAAAAAAGAGACTTACTCAGAATCTTTACAAGCTACAGCCATCAAATCATCTGAAATTTCTGTTACTGTCTCTATAACTGGGCAGTTCTCTTTGCCTGGTGTCTCTGCTGAAGTAATACCATCATCACAGCAGCCAAATAGGCTACTTTCACAGGTTGGTGGTGGACAACCTTCAAACTCTGGTCCTTGAGCAGGTGAATACTTATCGGGACAGCAGCCAAACTCTGTGTCATCACAAGTTTTGGGTTTAGGGCAATCTAAAAGACAATTGTAGGTAAAAAAAAATATAAAAGAAAAAATCATGTAATTTGATAAAATGTAAGAAATAAACTTAGTGGTTTTAACGTCATTTGGAAAAAAAAATTTAGTTCATAAGCCTTTTGAAAAATATAAAATCAGTTTGATCATTGTAGGAAAAGAACCCATTTAAGTTGCTAAAGCACCAATGACATCAAAATTTTACCCTCTGAACTTATCTCAGAGTAATTCAGACATGGATTTCACGATTTACTGAGAATTTGCTTCTTTTTTTTAATTATGGAATCTTAGGGGATACCACATTTCAACACTGTTGCAACGTTTAATCTTGAAAATAAACAAGCAAAACCAAATTAGTTAAATTTGACATTACTTTCCGTTCAAAAACGTTGAAACATTAACAGTCTGTTGATTCTCGAAGATAACTACAACTTCAAAGGAAAGCTACAAGCTGATTGGTGTCATATATTCTTAGCACTTTTGTTGCTGGTTTTCCAGCCATCTGTTTTGTTTTTGTTTTGTTTTTTATTATTTGACAATCTAATGGCACTCACTACTACCAAAACTCTATAAAAGCTTACTTCATTGAAAGTGGATTCTTATTCCCTGTATTTTTAAAGACATATTTGACATGTTTCTACTTAACCAATTCAAACATTTACATTTATTTTTCACTGTCCTTGGTACTACTACAACTACTACTACAACTACTAGCAACTCACGCTCCGCCTCTATCCCAATCTATTAAAAGCCTCCCTTTTTACAACCTCCCAGGAAGTTCCTGTTTCCATTAAATCTTTCTTTATGACGTTTTCCACCCAAGAGGAGGACGACCTGTTTTCCGTTTAGCCCTAGACGGTTGGACGAAAAGGACAATTCTCTGCAATCTGTCATCCTTCATCCGCACACCGTGCCCTAGCCATCTCAACCTTTCTTTCCCTATAGCCCTAGAAAGAGGGACTGAACCACATTTTTCATACAGCCTACTGTTAAAAAAAAGGTCAGTCAGCCGGGTACCCAGAACAGCCCATAGTCAATTTCTCCGAAAAACATCTAGTAAATCTTTATCCGCTTTTCGGAGCGCCCATGCTTCAGAGCCACATTTGACTATTGTCATCACTGTAGCTTCGTGTATTCTAATCTAGGTTTGCAGACTTGTCTTCCTATTTTCCAAACTTTTTTTAACTGTGAAGAAACACCCTGAGCCTTGGCTATTCTACTTTAACATCTTCACTGCTCCCACCGTATTTACTAATAATACTACCAGGGTACGTGAAGCTGCCCATTTGATCACACTTTTTGTTACCCAACAAAATCACCTTTTCATCTTCACTTATTTCTAGACTTAGTGACTTATTCATCTTAACATTAATTTTCAAACCTATTCTAGCCCCCTGAACTCGCAAAACCTCTAAAAGTTCATTCATTTTACTCACACTGCCATCAAAGATCCTTAAATCATCAGCATAATCTAAGTCCAGGAGAGTTTTTCTCCTCATTTGATTCCGTTATCTCCAATTGCCTTTCTTGTGCTCCTTAAGACAAAGTCCATCAAAACGATCCATATAAATGGGGATAGAACAGAACCCTGCTTGAATCCTAATTTAATACAAAACCAGCTGTTAACATCATTTCCTACCTATACCGCAGCAGCACTATTCTCGTACATAGCACTAATCACTGTAATGTATTTGTCTGGTCTAAAATAGGAGGATAAGACCTTTGCTAAAGCTTTTCTATCAACAGTATCAAAGGCTTGCTCATAATCTATAATACTGAGGACCGAAGGTGTTTGCAAGCTCAGGCACTTCTGAATTATTAACCTAAGAGTAAAAATTTTATCGACACGTTCTCTACCTTTTCTAAAACCACGCTGTGCTTCTCTTAAACCTTTGTCTACAACATATCTCAGGAAAAAAAGTATCATATTACTAAGTAATTTGCTACCTACAGAGACCAAACTAATGCCCCGATAATTATCACATTCACTTATATCACCTTTCTTATACAGTGGTTTAATTAAGATTTTCCTAAAATCGTTAGGTACTTCCCCTTTTTCAAAATCATATTCATAATCTTTAGTAACTTATTTCTAACATCGGAGCCACCGTATTTAAGAAACTCATTTACCACGCTATCGGCACCTGGAGCCTCATTATTGTTCAGTCCTTTCATTACTGTCGCTAATTCTTCCTCACAAAACAAATCTTCCTTCACATCCAATGTATTACACACTTTTTCATTTTCTTCTATATCTTTTCTTCTAACTCTATCTCGGTTTAGCATATGCTCAAAATGTTCTGCCCATCTCTCTTTAACTCTTTCCTTATCGTGGCCCCGTTCCTATCTTTAGCTTGGACAAGTCTGGATTGACTACTCCCTCTCAATTTATTAACATGCCAGTACAATATTTTACTATTATGCCGTCTAGCTGCATCTTCCAGGTCCTCGGCTATTTTATCCATGGCCTCCACTTCATACCTTCTTAGTTCACATTTTGATGCTTCCTCCACTTTCTTTACATTCCTTTTGTTTTCATACGATCTATCACTCAGATAATTCTTGTACTAGCCCCTTCTCCTCTCTATTAAACATAAAGTTTTTCACTAATATTCCTAGCTGCAGTCCTAACGTTTTCCCTAACCCGCCATCAGCAACTTCACAAATTGTTTATCTAATATTACTCCGTCCATCTTCCACACAGTTAAATTTTAAATTCTCATGTCTAGTATCCAACTGTTCCTAGAATGTTTCTCTCAAATTTTCATCCTGGAGTTTACCAACGTCATAACTTCCCGGGAGGTAGTTACCCTTCCGAAATCTCAGCTTCAAATTAACTCTAGACACTACTAAATGGTGATCTTTACTTTTAACATCAATAACAACACTCCTATATACCCTTTGTATCTTGTATTGGTTAAGTAAAAAAACAATTTTTTTTTAACTGAAAGTATGGAGCGAAATTAAAACTTGAAAAAAACAGAAATTATTCGATATATGAAAGGGACTGTCCCTTCCTCAATGCCCCGCTTTTTACGCCAAAGCGTTTTATTGTTTTAAAAAGTAGAGCTGTAAGAAAGAGTCAAACTTTAGAGTGAAGAGCAGGGCGTTGAGGAGGGGGTCAATCTCCGTCAGTTGTTTCTATAGGGGCTTATACTACTATAACTGATACCCTGAATTTTTTAGTCATAAAACGAGCAATTAGTACTCTATTATTAATTCCTTCCCATCCTAAACAAAACTTAGCAGCTTCCTTATTTATAATCAGCCCTATTCCCTGTCTATGTTTCCCGTCCTTCCTGCCTGAGTAAAAAAATTCTATACCCCCTAATTTCATGCTTCCTACCCCTTGGATATAAACTTTTTCAAGTCCCAATAAGTCCAGTTCAAATTATCTGAATTCCCAGTCAAAATGTCGATTCGATAGTCATTTTTTAACGACGTAACATTTCAAGTTCCAATTTTCATGTTCTTTAAATCACTGAAATTATCTTGGCCTCAGAAAAAGCAATGACCCCGGATACCAGTGCAGGACTGGGATCAACATATCTTCTCAAGTTTACACCGAAGCGCTTGAGCCGGTTTAGAAGTCCCTGGGACTTCCAGTATGAAGACTGGAGGTTTTGTGCAATCCTGGGCCCATCTTAGTCACAGTATGGTTTTCAGCACTTGGCGATGATATCAGCAAGAGTCGAAATTCTGCGCAGACCGTCTCAAGCGTATTATCTCTGACTCATTATATATTAATGCCTACAAATATTATGCTACTACGGGGAGGCAGACTATAGTAGATAAATTAGCTAGAAAGAGGATTTTCAGCCCGAAAACGCCCGTCAAAACAGACCAAGCCAAGGAAATTTTTCCACTAATCAGAATCCCATGCGACCACTGCGTCGTTTACTAGGCCATAATTTCCTCGAGGGGTGCCACTCCTCAAGTGGGGATAGAGTTGACCGCAAGGTCCCCCGTCTTGCAGGTACCCCGAAAGGGTCAAGGCAGCCCTTTGCAGAGGCCGTTGGCTATAGATCTGGATCTTACGCCCTACCCTAGTTGTCCCCGTATAGAGGATCCTCCCACAATGGTGTTCTACGCCACCATGCAGTTTAACTCATTACTGGAAGAAGGTTTGTAACTCACGGAATGTGTGGACTCGCCAGTGGGCCCTGAAATGAGTGTATATTTAAGGGATCTTCTTCGTCCTCCACCTGTATTTATGGTCCAGTTTCTACTATGGACCCCCAGGGATAAGGTACCTCCTCGGTCCGTGCCTCCTATGGAGGTACCCTTCATATCTGTAAGGCATTCTTCTATCACGACCTGGGGACATGCTGACTGGGCTTATAGAAGCATTGAACTTTACAGAAACAGTAAAAAAAAGCCCATTAGTTCGACACAAATATACTGTCTGCCTTATAATACGAGTTCTAGTTATCCCAAATAAATTTCCCCCAGTCAGTTTAAGGCGAGATTTGAATTATATTTTCATACATTAGCTAGAAGCGGTGTAAGAAATACAAACATCATAAATTCGAATTTCAACAAAAATTGAATAAAAGGGTAGGGAAAGATCGACACTCGTAAATCTACATAGTCATACCAGCCCTAATTCTTCCCATTTAGTTTTTCTTGGTCAATTTTATATTATATATACATATATATATATATATATATATATATATATATATATATATATATATATATATATATATATATATATATATATATATATATATATATATATATATATATATATATATATATATACATATAAACATATATATATATATATATATATATATATATTAATGTATGAAAATATATATATATTTATATATATATATATATATATATATATATATATATATATATATATATATATATATATATATATATATATATATATATGTATATAACGAAAAGAGAAATCACCAATGCAACAGCACAAACACATAAAAAAAAAGAAAAAAAAGAGAGAGACAGAAGGGGAAAAGGAAGACTGTTTTCCTAAATTAGTGATTAATATAGACCAGCACTTGAATGAGGCCTTAACCCTACTCATCCATACAATCACTTAGGTCAAACAGCATAGCCAAACACAATCAACCATAAAGAATAATCCATAAACAGGCAGTCATGTCGGCAATAAGTATAAGTCGTCATTTACCAAACAACAAAAACATTAAAGACAAAGCAAAAAAATGAAAAAATTTGTGATTGACACTCTTATATCTATATAATCATGGGAGTTCTAATTCTTCCTTTTTAGATTTCTTCAGTCCGTTCTGTGTAAAATTTGGTTTCATTTCCCTTATATTAGCAAGAACAGAGGTAACAGAGAAGAAAATAATAGATTAAATCTCACCAAAACTATTTAAAAAACATGCAACAGATCGACATACACATACTATATAAGTTCACTTAGATACGAGCTCTAATTCGTTCCTATTAATTTTCCTCGGTCAATTTTATGCATAATTTGTATTACCTTTTTTTAAGTTGGTAAGAACGGAAGTGAGGGACAAACACATCATAAATATCAGAAAAAAAATTAAGAATTAAATTAAAAAAAAAACAATTTAATTTTAAAAAAAAATCAGAGTCGATGAGGAGTGCTCGCAGATGTATTGGCCCCAGGCAGTTTTTGGGCTGCAGGATTATGTTAGTAGTAGCAGTAGTTCATTTCCTTTTAGAAAGAGTAGATGCAGTGTTCCTCTATCTATTCAAGTTAGTTAAAAGTACTAGTACAACTTCTTAGGCCAGCCTGTTTGCTATGTATTTCAGTTTGTTTTTTTTCTTCTAGACCTAAGCATGGTCTACTGCTACAATTTTCTTCTCTGGACTATTAATTTTGCAATCATTTGTTTTAAGATATTCAACTTTTTTTTACCAGTGATAGCTCAGGGTAAAGAGAAACTAACTTTGTTCAAAAGGTCCTTTGGCAGCTGTGCGTCCATCTGAGCAGCAACCAAAATCAGAAAATTCACAGGGTAGAGGCTCATCATCTTCGAGGTCAATTCGTGGCTTACATGGTCTTTTTGTTTTAAGTTTCTTGGTCTTTTTCGGTGCTGGAATCTTTGTGACTTTTTTGCATATTGTGACCAGTTTTGGAGCTTCTGATGTGACTGGCAACGAAGTTGTCAAAACAGAAATATCTTCATCCCCAGAAGAAGCATCGGCTGTAAAATAATAAAAATGTGTATTTGCGCATGGAAAAGATAAAAAGGAGTCATTATATTTTTAAAGTTTTTATTGTTAGCTCATAGTCAGCGGCAGTTCTAGCCCTGGTTAAAGAGGGCAGCTGCCTCTCCCTAGTTATTCTAACACCTGACATTAAATTCCTTTCATTTATATTTTTAAATTCCAATACTATGCCCACCCCCTCTCCTGGCTTACGAGGCCTAAAAATGCTATTATGAGAATTATGAGGCATAAAAACGTGATATTTTTTTTTATTTTTAACTGGAAAATGTATCTTAATCAAAGTTTCTTTGTATTTTTGCTAGGCTTAATCTGAGGCTAATATCAAAGATTGTCCACATATTTGGAGGTTACGAGTCTATATTTTTCTACTTGGAGGCTACAAATATATGGGGAATTTCCCCCTAGAAAATGTCTTCCCCATCCAAATAAAATGCTCAAAGATTTTAGTAGTCTAAATTTTTGAGAGATGAAGGTATCATTTCATGATAATAAATTTCCAGGGTAACGATTATCAATCAATCAATTTATTGATACTAAAAGAAAAAACTATTACAAAAGTAAAGTGGTTACTAGGCCCAAGAAGCTTTGCTTGAAATGGACCACAGAGAACAAGAATAGAACACTACTATAAAATATATACAAAAAAAAAAAAAAAAAAAAAAAAAAAAAAAAAAAAAAAAAAAAAAAAAAAAAAAAAAAAAAACCACTGGAACAAGACAAGGACATTGAATAGATAGGATATTTAACAGATAGAAGATTTAGAAGGAGATTAACATATAGCTGAAAATGATTTTAAAAGAAGAGAAGAGACATACAAATTAGGAAAGGATTAATAAAGAGAGAAAAATTATTGAATTGGAAATACCCGACGAAATAATGCCTTTGCAGAAAGAAAAAGAGGGACATCCGAAGGGATGGAGTTCCATAATAGAATTGATTGATATACTGGAGACCTCTGGCCTGCTGTAGAAGATCGTTTTGGTAAAATAAATCGTCGAGAAGAATTACGTAAAGAAGAAAAGTACCTACCTGAGCCTGTCCGTGAGAAAAACTGCTGTAGGGGCGGTGGGAGAGTACCTAGAAAAGCAGAATGCGCAAAATAAAGGGTACTTTTACCTATAATATGATCCAGCGGAGCTATTCCAGTATCATTATAAAGATCAGAGGAAGGGTAAAGCCGAGGGAGAAGAAAAGTAGCCTTCACTGCCCTATTTTGGGCTCTTTGAAGTGAGCAGAGAAGAGATTTATTAGTATTACCCCAGACAGAGCAGCAATAAGAAAGGTAAGGATGAATAAAAGCATAATAAAGAGAAACCATAACATCAGGAAGAAGAAATGAGTTAATCCGGTGCAACATTGAAGACTGGCGGAGGATTAAGGAACGGGTGTGAGTTATATGCGGTTTGAAAGAAAGAAAACAGTCAAGATACACACCAAGAAATTTCACCACAGTAGCTTGTGGTATAATATCATTCCCAAAAGTCAGGGTGATTGGCTCCTGTACGTCTCGCATACGGTAAGGGGTCCTGAAGTTGACAATGGCACTCTTTCGGCTGTTAAGAGCCATACCATTTGACCAGCACCAATCCTTTACTTTATCAAGAAGACCTTGAGCCATAGAAGTGGCAGATGGCAGGTCCACCGCAGCAATGAAAAAGTTACTGTCATCAGCAAAAAGAACAGGGTGAACATGGGGATGAAGACCATCAACAAGATCATTGATGTAAATTAGAAATAAAAGTGGACCAAGCACAGAGCCTTGTGGGACACCTTTCAATACAGGCAAAGTAGAGGAAGAAGTACAGTTAACCAAAACATACTGAGATCTCTCTGAGAGGTAGGACCTAAACCATTCTAGTGGGACTCCATGCACTCCAAATAAAGATAGTTTAGACAGAAGAACATTGTGGTCAACCATATCAAAGGCCTTAGAAAAGTCGAGAAATAGACCCAAAACACACAAGCCCTTGTCCAGATTAACACGCACAAACTCAGTTGCATCAGAAAGTGCGTGCAAGGTAGAGAATGAGGGACGAAAACCATACTGATGGTTAGTGATGAGAGGATTTCCAGCAGTCGAATTAGTACTAAATACAAATGAAGAGAGTCGACGATACACTACTTTTTCAACAACCTTTGAGATGACGGGAAGAAGAGAAATAGGTCTGTAATTTGAAATTAGAGAAGAATCACCTTTTTTATGCAAGGGTACAACGGTAGCAACTTTAAATAAATGAGGAAAAAAATCAGAAGAAAGAGAGAGGTTAGTTATGTGTGAGATGGGATGAGAAACAAACTGACTGATTTTTTTAAGGACATTATTACTCAAACCAAAACTATCAACTGAACAACTACTTGGAAGTTGAGAAATAATACTAGAAATCTCAGTAGTACTACATGGGGAAAGGAAAAAAGACTTCTCTGTCATAGGAAAACAACTTACTCTACTCAGGGGTAGAATGAGAACTGAGGGAAGTGTGGTGAAATACGAATTGAAGGCACTTGCTAAGGATTTTTTATCCACAACAGATCCATCAGCTTTCCTATAAAGAGATGGGGAAGATTGTTTGAGTTTCTTACGGGAGAGAGCTTCATTAATTACAGTCCAAACCTTGCGCAAATTCCCTTTACACTCATTAATTCGACGTGAAAAATACAGCTTTTTTGCTAAGCGAACTGAAGAAGTGAGCACATTTTTGTAATGTTTATACTTCAGAAGATCTTCCTGTGTCTTACTTTTACATGCAGCCTTGAACAAAGACGCCTTCATATGGGTTGCATTGATCAGACCTCTAGACATCCATGGGCATTTAGGTGTAAAATTCCTTGGCCTCTTTCTAAGAGGAAAATGCTTATCCAACAGAGTGCCCATACGACACAAAAATAATCTAGTTGCGCAATGAGCATCATTAGCTTCAAGAACACTAGACCAATCATTACTCTGAAGACTATGTATTAAATTAGAAATTTCTCTATCTGTAAAAGTTCTAAAAGAAGACTTGCCTTTCTCATCCACAGTAATCTCTGTTTTAGGCACAGATAGTGATAGATAAATAGGGAAGTGATCAGAAAGATCAGTGAAAACAAGACCAGACGAGAACTTCAAATTAGGAGAAAGAGAAGTGAAAATATTATCTATTAAAGTGGCAGAATTTCTTGAAGGGTCAACGCGTGAAGGAAAAAAAATTGAAGGAAGTAGCCCAGAAGAAGAAAATACATCAAAAAGATGGTCACATTCATCATTTGATCCAACATTTAACATATTACAATTAAAGTCTCCCAAAACACAAATCCGTTTTTTAGAGAAAGTCCCCACACCAGAAAGCTGATCAAGCAAATCACAGAACAGATGTGTTGGAAAAGGAGGGGGCTTATAAAACAAACAAACAGTATCACATGCAACCTGGCTTTTCAGATCAATAACAAGAGAATAAACTGTCCTACTATTAGACACCACCGATGTAAACAAGGATTCAAGATCAGATCTTCTACAAAATTCAATACTAGATTTTATGAACAAAGAAATACCCCCAGAACACTTTGTTACCATTCTAGGGACATGAATGGCAATATAACCATGCATGTCATAAGCTGTAAAATTATCACTGTCAGATAACCATGTTTCCGTCAAGCCTATGACATCAAAAGGACAAGAATTATCAGACCACAGATACGATTTAAGAGTGTCCCACTTATCTCTTATCCCACGCACATTCAAACAAAAAACATTAAAGCAACTGTTTGAAGAGAGTGAGGGCATAATATTATCACAATAATCAATGGTGGTGTGATAATTACAGCTAGAACTAACCATAGATTCAAGGAGAGGGTCAGAAATGTGTGCCTCTTGTTTACCAGCACTACTTGGTTGATCAAATATAACTGAATTAAGAATAGAAGAATTCATAAGGAAAGAGAAATCACCCATATTTATCTCAGACATATAAAACCTTCACAAATGACACACTATCCATAGTACACTTGAAGGTAATGGAATCATAAACAAAGAAAAAGAAATATCAGTGGGATGGCAAATATTAACCAAATAAGGGGTCAAATAATGTGGCACCAATCAGGAAAAGATGAGCTGCGAGTGTTAAGGCATGACAAACAATGACAGAAATCAGGCTACATAAAGGCAATAGGATCTCAAACAAATATAAAGAGACATTAGTAGGATGGCTCATAATATTTGAAGAATAGGCTAAATTTACAAT
The DNA here is from genome assembly GCF_032884065.1 of Artemia franciscana. Taxonomy (NCBI): domain Eukaryota; kingdom Metazoa; phylum Arthropoda; class Branchiopoda; order Anostraca; family Artemiidae; genus Artemia; species Artemia franciscana. The sequence continues at coordinate 8,169,211 of NC_088869.1, read as the reverse complement.
ATGGGACCAGTAAAATTTATGTGAGCTGTAAGTGTGCTGACATGACAAAAGTGTGATAGAAAATAGCATACATGAAGGTGATAGGAACACAAACAAATACAAATAAATATCAATGGTAAGACACACAATATTCAAAGTATAAGACCAAAATAGATTTGAGCAATCAAAATTATGTGATCTGCATGTGAACACACAGAACAAATAATTACAGAATTAGAAGGAAAACACCCTCAAAAGGGCTTGCTATTATGAAAATACAATGTCAAATCTAATATGTCTTACGTGTAGACAATGAACTAAATGCTACATTATTATATGAACTAGTAACACCTAGTATATAGGAACTAGGAACACCTAGGACCAATAGTTGTTTTACTAGTTTTCAACCCCCCAGTTTCACAGTTTGAAAAAAAAGGTTTAACATAAAAAAAATTGTTTGCCCGAAAAAGGGAAATTCATTTTGGGTAGGGATGTTTTATTTCTAAGAACATTGCAACCCATACCCTTTCAATTTTGTGTCCCCCCCCCTCCAAAAAAGGGCATTTGAAAAAAAAACTTTCCAATACTCCTTGAAAGTTGGAGCTTGATCACCCAAGCGGTTCCCCAGACATTGGGGTTGCACTATTTTTAAAACTAGAATATAAAGTGTCATTTGCTTAATCTCCCTATTTAACCCTTAATAGATTATACGTCCTATCAAGGCTTACAGCGCAAAAATTTCAGGTGGGTAGGTGACAAACATCCAACAGAACCCATTCACAGCTCCCAACGGGTGCTTATACTTTATTACAGAACAAATTTAAAATCTAAAATGATCCAGAACTACTCTATATGAGGCAGTGGAGGCCTATACACGGAGGTTGTTACTTTTTAGTTATAAGTGACAACGATAAAGTTTGATTCACAATTTACTAAATAGATATTGGAATGAAATAAATACAGTCAGTTGGTAATTATAGCTAATAAATTAAAGGTTAAACCTTACCTTACAAAGTGGGGGACAGGGGGCAAAAAACCTCTTGCATAGGACAACTTCAGCTCGTTTTAGGCAACGTGAGGAAACTTCTTTTAATTTTATCCGCAAAGTTTTGGCAACACAAAATACAAAGGATCATTCCTTTTTTGCGGTTAAAAGTACACCTATTCAAGCTAGAGATCCCTATTTCCAACTCGTTGATCTTTAGATTAAGCAAGTTAGGTCCAACCTTGACGTCTTAAATCTCGTTTTGAAAGACAGGAATAATTTTTTCTCCAAATATAAGAACTATTGCAATTGTATAACAAAACACCTCACAAAACTAAGCAAGCTCTCTCTTTCACTTTAACTATCAAATCATTTTAGTCATCTTAGAGTTCAAAAATGACACATAGAATGCCATCTATAAATGATACATATCCCATAATACACAATCATAAATTGAAATTAGAGGCTCCTACCCGAAATCTCCTCATCTTTAGGTTGTGCAATTGTCGTGACAGGATCATATTCAGCCTTGACATCGTAGTCCAAAACTTCACCAGATCCCTCCTGCGAACTTAAGCCGTTTGCGGATCTTACTGACCGCTTAGCAGTGAGACGGTCTAAAAAAAAAATGTTTTTCAGTAAATATGCTCTCAAATGCAGAATCTAAATACGGAATTTTAATGCTTCAGATATAACAGCAAAAATGGCCTTGTTCCATGAGGGGTTGCTGGAGTCTGCTATTTCAAATGTGTTTGTCTTAGATGATTGTTTTTTGTTTTATTTTGGTCTCTTTTTCTTGTAATTCATTACTTCATTTTTTTCTTGTTGTTTATAGTGGGTTAAAAATAAATTATAATTATTATTATCAAATCTGTATTTAAGCAGGTGATTCTAATATACTAATATATGTCTATGATACTTCGTGATACCAAATCAGTGTACGAGAGGAATAGTTTGAATCGTAGGAGATCTTTTTCTTTTTTTTTATAGAGCTTCTAAGCTTTGGACCAAACTTAGTAATGATATTAAGGATAATGGTAATTTTAACCACTTTAAATCTGATTTACGTGTGGAGTTGCTCGGTAGGTATGCTTTCGAAACAGATTAACTATATTTTCAGTGGGCAATTTTTCTGTATTTTTATGTATTTTTATGTATTTTTATGTGTTGTTTTGGGGTTTTATATTGTAATGTTTTGTTGTTTATTTTTATTTTGGTTTAGGTAAAGGGTCTCATAATCCATACTCTTTTTCCTTTTCTTTTTTTTTCATTTTAGTACATCTTCGCAAACTCCACTTTTGTTGTGCTATTATATAAAAAATTAAATAAAAAAAAACAAGTTTTTTTAAACGAAAGTAAGGAGCAACATTATAACTTAAAACGAACAGAAATTACTCCGTATATGAAAGGGGCTTTTCCTCCTCAACGCCTCGCTCTTTACACTAAATTTTGACTCTTTCTCTTAACTCTATTTTTAAAACAGTAAGAAACTTTAGCGTAAAGAGCGGGGCGTTGAGGAGGAAAAGCCCCTTTCATACACGGAGTAATTTCTGTTCGTTTTAAGTTTTAATGTTGCTGCTTACTTTTACAAATTTTGTGTTTAAATATGGCCTTAGCTTAAATCTTTACGTTGATTGCTGTCCTCAATCTGGCAATTTTAGTAAGTAATCACTAGTGACTTACTAGTAATATTAGCAAATGACCGTTTTGTAGTGCTAACGCATACTCCAAACAATAGCTAGCGATATCAACTTTCAAAAGTTGAAGGTGGCAGCGAAGGGTTATGTAGGTTTAGCGAAAGTTTAAAGAGGCACTTAATATTCAGAAGCTTCGAGACACATGTGTCCCACCCACGTACTGTGTTAGCCTTGATAATTTATTCGCAAGTCTTGCCTGGGGCGGGGTATGTGACATCTATTTATTGAAAATGGAAGTTTATCTTTGAGCGTGTGTTGAGTGCAACTTACTTGTGACGGGGTAATTACATCGATTTATGGAAAATGGATGTTTATCTTTGTGTGTGCTGAGTACGAAGTGGGAAACTATCGGGTTTGTGAAAACACAAATTATTGTTGCTTTTAACGACTTTTTGAAGGCATTTGGATTTGTCTATAGAAACACCCCCATGGGAATTCTGGAGCATTGGGGTTTTCCTGATAAGAGTCTCATTGATATGTTATATGAAGACCAGCAATTGGTTGTGCGGATTGACAGGGGGAAGAGAGATGTTTTCTATCCGTACTGCTATTTGATATTCCCGATGACTTTATTCACCGAATGTAAAACCTTACGGATGGAATTGGTATTCAACTGAAATAGAGCCGTACTCTCTCTGGCTGGGATTGTTCTGAATAAACCCTGCTATCATACCTGAGAGAAGATCTGCAATAAAACATCCCAGAAATCTCAAGCACTAGCCTAGGAGCACTAACACTCAGACTAGAAGCACTAAAACTCAGGGCTCTAGCCTCAACTCTACTCTAACTAGAAGCACTAACACTCGGGGTTCTAGCCTAGCCACTCCGTCTATTGAAGTTTGTACTGATATCCTTGAGGATGTTTTAGACTTTAAGAACCTTCGAAATACCAATAAAACTGTTGGATTTGAGTCTGTCTTAGATGTATCCTTGATATTCACTGAACAAACAGGATAACCGACACCTTTATACAGGAAAAACAATACAGCCATTTTTGACTAACAAAACCAAAATCAGACGATGGCGTTTTTTAAGATACAGGATGAGAGTGAGCGAAGATTATCTACCCCATGATATTGGGTAGTGGGCCCTTCCGGGCATCAGAAAGCGCAGGTGATGGAGGGTAACATTTAGACGTTACCTTGAGAAGGATTTTTCGCCATGAAGTTGCAAATCTTTGATCCAAGGTGCTGGATAGGTCCTCTTGGGAGGCATCGTTGTCACCTTACACCCAAGCTAGCGTAGGAAAACCAAAGTCCAAGCGATTTCACTTATAAGACATCAGAGTCTATCCCTCAACTGTTATTAACGAAGTAATGTGGTTTTTTTCGGTATGATTAGTTAATTGGAATGAATATATGTTTTACTACGATATTTAATAGTAATTTTAGTTTTATGACACCTCATTCTATTCATAGTGTTATTTTTCACAATGAATATTTCAATCTAGCTCATATTATTCAAATAATAAATGTAAAGCAAAATAACCACCACCTGTTATCAAAAAGTCGTAAAAACGTGTGTCCATAGTTAATTCGGTATATGCAGTGAAATGGGAGCACAGTTTAAGGATAAAATACTCAAATATGTAGAACCTAATTATGTAAAACCACTCTGAAGCTGTGGGGGTAGGGAAAGAGTTTTAAGAGGTCAACTAGGGTGTATTTAGGAGATGCAAAATTCACCTTGTGGTGCCAAAATGCTAGTCTAAACTTATCTCTAGACATCTTTTCTAAAAAAGTAATATTTAGGGGAGCCCTTTCCACCCTTTCCCAACCCTATCTATGCCCATTAGATAACATGAGTTTCCCTTGGAAGGTTTTTAAAATTCTACAGGAAATTGACGAAGCCAAGCAATAATTGCAAGCGAGATGCTATACTGAAAAAGTGTTATATAGAGGTTTAATGTAAAAGTGTTTATAAGGGAGTGTTTGAGCCTAAGACGAATGTAATCGAGGGGATTTTATCTTTGGTATACGGCATTCCTTTTAAGTCATAACTGAAAAAAGGAGCCGAAAATGCACAAAATTTCACCGGGATTGCTGCTAACGGACCCAAGATTTCACTGTTTTTGAGTCGAGAATAACAATTTTCGAGTCAAGATCCTCATAAAAAATCGCCAACCAGAAATACCAAAATGGACCCAAAAATTTTAGGGAGTGAGTAAAAGCAGTAATATTGCTTACATTTTATGCAATCTCAGCGAAAATGTGTGAAATCTCTTAAAAAACTGCACGTCAATAGCTTTTTGTTAATCACGTGGTCCGAGTCACAATATCTTCAGTATAACTGTGCAAACTGTTATGTATACCTAAACTAGCGTCAATGTTTTGTTCTGCATTTTTGTTTCACTTTTTATTTGTATGTCATAGAGCAACGTTTTCCTGTTTCTCCGGTGTAATAAAATATTTATTTGTTTAGCTATTATTCAAGGAATAAAAAATACAAGTTGAAGAGTTAACTAACCACCACCATACTTAATAGCTTTATTAAACCATTAAACCATTAAACCATTAACCATTTAACTATTAAACCATTCCTGCAAAATCTGTTACCTCTTTCTGCCTCCGATTCAACACCATAATCAAAGAAATTTTCTTCTTCACTTTCTTCTGAAGACTCATCCATTTCTTCATAGGAGTCTTGTGCATAATCATCATAATTGTCAGTACTCAAGAAAGCATGATGTGCTAAATAATCCAAGCTTACTTAAGTATTAAATTTGCAACAATTTAATCCTCGCTATCAATTCTAAGACAATTTTGTAAGCCACTCTGGCCTGCGGTAACAAAGAATGAAAAACCAAAGAAAAAATGATGAAAATGTGGTTTTATAAGAGAAACGAAAATACTAGACGAAACAAAACAGATATTTTGAAAGGTTAGCCACCTCTCTTCTTCAGCACTATAGGAAAAAGTCAGAAAGAAACACATTCACATTTCCTGAATGAAAACGTGAACGAAAAAAACCGGATAAAAACAAACAACACGGAAAGCAAACGAAAAAACAAATAAAGGCAAAAGTTGCAAGAATTAAAAAACCTTAGATACCAAACAACGCGGAGAACCACCAAAATAACAAACTTATAGAATAAAGAATTAACAAAGACTGAAAATTGGAAAGCCAAAAAATATAATTTCAAAATTAGGCAGCTCACCCAAAACTACGATTAGAGAAACGATGTTATTCACACAATATACTTTCAAAAAATTTGTTTCGTCCAGTATTTTCGTTGGCCTTATAAAACCCAATTCTCGTTTTTCTTTTCTTTGTTTTTTATCCTTTATTATCACGTCTAAATGTCACATCTGATATAAACGGGCTCTGAGACTACACTGGCTATTCATGATGTACGACAAAAAAAAAGCATCGAAAAAAATGCTTCTAGTTTCAATAGTCACTTATTAATTCAGTATAGTTTAATTCAAATCGTAAGTTTTTTCTTTAAAATTTATCTTTTTTACTTCCTTTTTTTCAGCACAACGTCTCTTTTCCAGAATTCCCCCTTTGTCTTTTCGTTTCATTTAGTCGCTGAAAATTACCCTTGTTTGATTTTGTCCTTTTCTTAAGTATTTTTCATTTCTTCGTTTTCTATCATACTTCACATCGGATGCTTTCAAACTTCTGAAATGATTGCCAAAAAAAAGTTCCCTAAGCTGTTCTCAAGAGGAGGATCAGCGGAGCCATCTGTGTCTGATCACTCATTGATCCTTCTGATCTATATTATTCTGCTGATCTTTCTTTTGAGAACAGCTTAATAAACACTTTTGGGGAATCTCAGAAGCAGGAACGTACCAAATTTTACCTTTAAGAGTGACAGTGACAATACGAGAAAGTCAGATGTTATGCTAATTTAGATATGGCAAAAGGATATGGGGCAATTTTTATACAAAAGTTCATTAACAAAATTAAAGAACTTTCAGAGAAAAATTTTTTTGGTAGAAATTCTTAGATTTTGACAAGAAAAATATCGTTGTATTCGCACTCAGTAGTGAGTATATCTATAGAAAAGCGTGTCCAGATATACAATTTTTATAGAAAAAGTACATAATAAAAATGAAAGAATTCTTAGAATTTTTTCGCAAGGATTTAAAGATTTTGACAAAACAAAAACATTGTGATATTCGCGATTCGGGTGCTGGAATGTCCAAAACAAAGCTCATTTAGCAGTTAATTTCCGTGAAGACATAAAAGAAACTCAAGGGATTACGGATACTAGGAAAAGAACAGGGTACAACTTCTTTTAGAAAATGACCATAATGAAAATAAAAGACTTCGCAAAAAAATTTTTTTTGCAAAAATTCCAAGATTTTGGCAAGAAAATTCATGGTGGGATTTACCACTAAGGCATGAGTGCACCCAAAGCAAAGCTTGTTTAGGCATTTGATTTGTAAGAATAAGTAACAATAAACTAAAAATTAAAAATATCCTAATGAAGATAAAGCACTAGAAAAAATTGCTTATACAGCAATTTTCGTAAGGAGGTCGGGGGGAGGGAGAGTGGATTTTGGGAAATTTTGAGAAGTAGGTACTACTTAAATATGAATAATATTGGAAAGTTCGTCAGGGTACGTATGAGGTATCATGATGATTTTCTCAAATAATTAGTTTTAGTGTCTTTTCAGTCTATGTTTTGTTGCTGTATTTTTTCGCTTGTTTTGTGTATGTCACCATGGCTCAATTGGGCTTTCGTGTGAATAAATCTATCTATCTATCTATCTACGGATAACAAAGTTTTATAATAAACAAAAAAACTAAAAGATTACAGCATATTCATCAGAGAAAATATAATATATATGACAAAAATAAATGTTAAATGTCTTGGACTCACGTTTGGTTCACGTTTGATCTTCAGTCTCAAAAAAAGAAAGAAAAAGTAAACTAAAAAATCGTAAAACGTCAGGGTAAAAAACAAAAAGGACAAGAGAAAATCCAATGGGGATGAAAATTAGCGAAAACCAAGAAGACATCAAGTTATAGTTACTTCAATTTCGTAGTTATTTATTTTCTAATCAGTTGAATGTCACCTTCGTTTCACTGGTTTTTTTTCTAAGTTTAATTAGTTTGATTCTACCCCTTTTCCTTTTATACATTGGCAGCTGAAAAAGAAAAGGGAATATTGGTAAAAAATACTCGTCTTTTCATCCTTTTTTTGTCTTTATTGATCATTACGTTGATGTCACTTTTTATATTGGTTATTTAAGACATTATTGACTCCATTTAAGTGATTAAATTTTTACTTAACATTTTATTCCCGCTTTGTTTTTTTGGCGTATTTTGATCTTGATCCTATGGCACCTCAAGTATTTGGAAAATATTAGAGGATTTTTACCATCATGATCGGCCAATTCTGTTTTAAGAACTGTTTCTCAGAACTGTCAAGAGACTATCTGAGGAAAAGCTTTACTCAAATGGGACACTTTTTTCTTTTATTTTGTCTTCATTTTTCTTGTGTTCTTTGTCTTCGGTTCTTTTGTTTTTATTTTAAAAATCAAAAATATCATTGTTCCCGTTTTTTATCTTTTAGATACCGTTCGTACGAAATAGGCAAATCAACAAGAAAATTGTTTCCCATCAGTTATCGACTTTTATAATATTTGGAAAAAGCAGCTACATCGATTTTGGTAGTTAAAAACGATGTCTGTTTCGTAGATAGACATTTGTGTGAGGGGGTGGGGGCACTGTTTCCCCCGGTTATCCATTTTTGCCGCAGCTAAAAGTATTTTGGTAGTTAGGCATAATTTAGTTTTATTGTTAAGCCAGAAAAATAAAAAAATGGAAATCTTCTTGACACAGAAAGCCACGTGCACAAATAATTATTTTACAATGAAGGGAAAGGCAAATTACAAAAAGGACCACAAATGATAAATTGTGCGAAAATATACTTAAGGGGAAACATCAATATGTCCAAGCGAGGGTGGAAGTGAAAACCACTCCCCACCCCCAACCCCCTTCAAGTGTGATTTCAAATGTAATGGTACTAAAAAATAGCCCTATGGCGAACACAATTTTCTCTTTGTCTCAAAGAAACAATATCATTTATTTCATATAATTTTTCTAGACTTGGAACAAAATCTTACGCAAATTCTTCAAGCATAGTACGGCCAAAAAAATTGGCCAAAAATCAAATTCTTTTAAGACATAATTTATATTTTCCCAATTATAGTCAATCTGCATTTGTATCCACATTATTTTCTATAAATTGGAAATGAATTTTAATTCTTTTTCTTGTCGTGTCACTTTTGGAAAAATTGTCCGATATGCTTTGAATACATGTTTGAACCTACGAGCAATATTAAAAAACCAGTATTCTAGTTTTTTATTTAAGTTCTTTATCCTTGGTACGAATTTTCTCCTAGAACGTTCCAGAGAAGTCCAGCACATTAGTAGTCCATACTGACGTGATTGTGGAAAGAAGCCTCACGCTCTTTCCCAAAGGAGTCTTGAAATCCCTCATCTCCTCTTAATATACCTTTAACTTTGATAAAACTTTTGATAAGCCAAGATTAACTTTATCAAGCCACTCCATCTATGCCTCATATTAGCTTCCATATTTCGGCCTTTTTTGGCCATATTTTGGTGACAATATTTTAGGAAAAAGGAAGAAGATTTTTGACGGATGAAACCAAATAGTGCCATACGAGTTTTTCTACTGTGAAGCTTAGCAGTTTAATGCAAAAAGCAGTTTATGTATGCAACTCAAAAATCACACAAAGCATCCCCATTAGGCTTATAATCTTACCGTTTTCTTTAAGATCACCAATTTCTTCATCTGTAGCTTCTTCACTTTCGGGAACAAGAACAAACCCTGAGCTCACTTCTTCACCAGATCCAGAATCATCAACATCATTACCTGACTCAAGATTACTTATGTTTCCAGTATCCGAACCAGAGCCTTCAATTAAGTCCTCTGATTCCAACGCAACTATTTCAACTTCTGCACTTGAATCTATACCTTCTGCACTTGAGTTTATGCCCTCTGCACTTGAATCTATGCGTTCTGCACTAGCATCGATCTTTTCTTCTCTGCTTTCATCTATCACTGCCTCTGCACTAGCTTCTGTGTCCTTTTCTTCACTCACCTCTAGCATAGCTTCACCGCTAGAATCAATAGCTCCTTCTGCACTAGCATCTAATCTATCTTCAACAGTGTCTAGTATCCCTTCTGCACTAGCGTCTATTCCTTCTATACCAGTGTCTACTAAGCCCTCTGCACTTGTATCTACGGGTGTTTCTGCACTAGCGTCAACTTTATCTTCTGTAGTTGCACCTATTGTACTTTCTGCACTTCTATCTACTGTTTCTTCTGGGATACTTTCAGTGAAGCTTTCCAAACTATCTTCTATTGTTTTATCTTCCTCAGTGCTTTTAACATCCTCAGCAGTGTCGCTGAGACTATCACTGGTCTTTTCACCAGAACTAATGTCTCCTTCAGCACTCCCGTCAACTGTATTATAACCCTCCGTAGCACCATCTGAACTTAAATCAAGGCCACTGATACTTTCAAGGCCGTCCCTGGCCTGACCAACGAAACCGGATCCAATTTCTCCAGACCCGTCAATGGAAACCCCTACAAAAAAAAAGAAAAATAAAGTGGAATTTGAATCAAGACAAAACTTCAGATTTCTTCCTTGTTTTTTTTTATTGTTGTTATTTTAACTCCTATATGAAAAAGAAAAGTAATTTTAGCAGGATTATATCAGATAAATAAATACGGTGAAAAATGTTGACATTGGTACAGTGAAAAGGGTTGAATACGGTTAAACAAGTACGGTGAAAAGGCTATTAATTCATACAAAATCAGAGTTGTAAAAAGTGAACTTTGTCAACCTAATAGCAGAAAAGAATATTTATATCAGATTTACTTTTACATTACTTTCATATTATATTTGTATTACTTTTATATTCATATTAGTTTTATATTAGATTTAGGCAAGTAACTATGCAAAAAGAGTAATTTTGTGAATCTCTTATTGAAGTGAAAAAAATAGTAGTGACTTTAATATATTGTGACGAGGCCTTGCTTATAGCCATAAAAGTAAATTAGCGGCCTGACGCAGACTGTCAGTCACTTCTGCTAAAGCTGAATTTCTGGTTTGTGGTTGTTATCACCCTCCCAATTCAAAAATTCAGTTTGGCCTTTACTCAATTTTTGCCACTGCGCCTCTCAAGTACACTGGACTTTCATTCGGGACCTCGATTTGAGCAACACGGTTACTAACAATAAATGTGTTGAGAAAGAACCTGAAAAAGTCCTATGGACTTCCTTCTAGAGTTAAAGGCCAATTTGACAAATAAAAAACCTTCTCGGCTCAGTAGCTCGTTTTTGGCTCCCCATGTGTTTTTTCTGGTGTAATTATGGAAGATTTTTACCACGTCAGAACGTCAACAAATTCGGTCTGTCTTTTTCAAATTTTGCAAATATTTTCTCCGTGTTCCTATTTGGTCTCGTAACAGTTATATATCCAAATGTTACAGAGTTTATGAGATATGTGATAAGATAGATGAATTTGAAGGTAGATTCAGACAGCGATCTAAATCATTCGTAGAATTTCCGTTGGGTTGTATTAGTCGTTTGTGAGTCATTGTTAGTGCATTTTTTAGTGTTTGCTATGGTAAGTATTTTGTATTATGAATGTTTCTTTCTCCATACTCCTCTAAGTGCATTTTTGAATGTAAAGAGGGTTCGAATATGTTATTATTATTATTTACGATTATTATTTTTTGCTAATTAGAAAACTGAACTACAGGTTCAGAATATCGGTTGAGGTTTTATTTTGATACATTTTTATCTAGGTTTTAAACTAAATATAAGAATTTGATTTCGCTAATATAAAACTGATTTTATTAAACTAATTAGTTAATAATTAACAAAACAATTTAATTACTAGTTAGGAAATAGTCAATTAACTGATATAATTGAGTTAATTAAATTAATCACACTAACTTGTAATTCTGAAACTACCCTAAAACAGACAACAATCTGAGCTTAAGCGAATAACACAGTTAATAAAATTACTCACTGTTTTTCTTTTAGTTGTAATTACCCTCATAAAAAAAAAAAAAAAAAAAAAAAAAAAAAAAAAAAAAAAAAAAAAATGGGAGAACTTTTGACTGTAAAGAGACACATAAAAATAGTCAAAATTCGTCATGGGAATCATCAGATTTGAACAATTATTTTCAATAAAGCAAAAAAAAAATACACTAGATTTATCTTAAATAATTTTGATACACGAATGGATTTTTTCGCTGTGTTATAAATAAGCTAAACATACCCATTCCCATCAATGTCCCCACTTCGTTTTTATCTTTTCTAGCAACACTTTATTTCCTTAAGTTATTTTTTAACCATATTGCATATGTGTTTAAAAACATTCTGACTCAAGCACGAATTCAGTTGACCTTGAAATTATTGGTTGTTTTCACTATTTTTCCGGATCTGTTCTATGCCATTCTAAACGGAAGATAGCAATTATGCAAGAAACTTTAAAAAAAAAAGTTTAATTAGCCTGGGGAAAGGAGGATCCTAATCTTAATTAGCCAGGGGAAACGGGGGTAGATAAATTAACTCTCAGTTTTCAATACATTATATTTGGCATCATGCATAAGGAGCGTTTACTTACAAAATAAAAGGCTGTATTAACAAAATAGAGGGCATTATAACTAGTAATCATAGTTTTATTATGTTTTTTCAGGGGGGGGTCATTTTTTTGTGCCTTTGTAAAAAAAAAAAAAACAGAGAATATACTAAAGTACATTCCAGTTAGAGACTTTGGTTGACAAAAATCATCAGTTAGGTATTCAAGGTGATGAACGAAAAGACGAAGAAGCTCATTTCATATCCTAGAAACTTAGAACCCCAGAAACATTAAGTATAGATTTTAAGTTTTGAACTAAAAAACACACATAACCTTCCTCTTACCGAAAAGGATGATTACGAATGCGTGTTTACTTATTAATTTGCTGTTGCGTTTTTTTTTTTCTTTTTTTTTTCTCAGAGATCTTGATGGGCTGGTGCATACAAAAAATTGGGACAGGATTCATCCTTACGGGAATTAAAAAATAAAAATATATATTGCTGTTGCGTTTTTTTCCTCTAAGGGGAGACCTTAATGGGCCGGTGCACATAAAATATTGGGATATGGTTCATCCTTACGGGAATTAAAAAATATAATATACTTTTCAATAATAATATATATTATTCTACAACAAAGGGCTAATTTCTGCAATTTTTTGCCATAAAACAAAAATTTGTGGCCGCATTGGATCAGACTGCTATCCGGTGTAAATAATGAGATATGCATTTGGTTTTGAGCAGTGAGAAAAGCTAACTACAGAGCCTCTCACTTTTAGGGGCCCTACTCGCATTCAGTTGCGCATTTGCCTCAAATCTTATGTACAATCAAACAGTTCGCGGTAACGAACTGTAGTAAAGAGCGATCCGGCTCAATAGTAAACGAAACTCTAAAAAACGGAATTTTGATACTGATAGATACATCAAAAGAATCGGATTTATATGCTGATTTTAAATATATAAGTTTCATTCAATTTGCCTTGTTTTGGAAAATAGGGGGAAACAGCCCCTAAAAGTCATAGGATCTGAACGACAATCACACCATCGAATTCAGCGTATCAGAAAACCGTACTGTACAAGTTCAAAAAACGGTTCTTATTAAACGCTTAGGCAGCAATACAAGCAATTATAAAGAATTTGTTTTCTGAGCCAATAAGAAAAAGGTGATTTCTTCTGGTTTGGAGGGAAGGGTGTTCAAACCCTTAAAAAATAATTCTTATGATCAAGTTTTTAACTATAAAGGAGAGGTCCTTCTGATAATTGTGAAGGGGCTATTTACCCCAGGAATCCCTTTATTTGTAGAAGAAATTTTGAATAGAGGTATATTTGGTGCTGAGGGAATGACACCCCTCTTATTGATGATATTTTTTAACAGGGAATTTTATTATTGAGCTATTGAAGCAATATAATGAAAGAGGTGGACTCAATCGTAAATACCGGAAAATTGATGGAGGCGAGCACCCCCATTATTTATAGGGATACCATATTTTATGATCTGGCAATATTTGCCTAAAGGAGCCTTTATTCTTGAAGCAATATTATAATAAACTAAACTTCAGCGTAATAAATGTTGGATGAGCGGGGGGGAGTGGATGTCCTTTTAATGTTCAGGATAACTCTGAATATAGGGGGAATAAGTCAAATTTAAAAAAACAGATTTTTCCAAAAGGACCTAAGTGAAACTATAAGATTTAAAAAGAACAAAAAATATTCCGTATTGAAGGGGAGCTGTCTTCCTCTCAGCTCCCCACTCTTTACCCTAAAATTTGTCTTTTTCATTGAAGCTTCATGAGTGAATGCTTACACTCGGGAGGAACGTAATAAAAATTTCAATTTATTTTCTGACTGCCTCGAAGATGAAAGGTCTTAGTCATTTGCACTTACTTTAAGCAATTAAATTGTCTCTTTAAAAGTTTTTAACGTAAGTTGTATACAAAATACTTGCAATTACCAACTTGCTACATCTGTCTCATTCTAAAATGATTTCAGAAAAGCACCAGTCAAACTTTACCACAAAGAGCACGGATTGATATGGGCTTGGATCCCCTCCTCACACACCGGATAATATTTTTTTAAGTTTTTAAGTAGCTCTTTACTTTATTTTAAAATTCGATTTTATTTATTTTTTAAATAGCGGTCAATTTTCGGGTAAATCAAAGGATTTGGAATTCAATACCCTTTTCCAAATGTCTAGAAATATGCATTCGCGTTTTTATTTGTTTCTTTTATTACTATTGAAACATAATATTAAAAATAGCTTAAAGAATAAATCTGTATAATTTCTCTACAGTATTCGAAAATCTAGACAGAAAACTAAAGGTAAATACAGCTGGATTCAATGGTGTTAATTTTAGATCTTAAGAAGCTTTGAAATACTACTGAAATCACTAGGATGAGCCACCACATGCCAAACTAAAAGGCCGGCAACCGATCTCAGGCCATTGCAGGCCGATATAAAAATAATCACAATGTGGAGACAACAGGCTTGATCTGTCAGCACCTCACTTGTCCTAAAGAAGCACAAACTTACCCGATCCTAATTTGTTTTCAGCCTCTTCTTCGCCTGAAGCATCTGGAGTTATTACTGTAGCTGTTGTGGACGTTTCTACGTCAAGGACTCCTGAGCCACTTTCAACTATTGTTAATTCTCTAGAAGCTAGGTCTTCCTCGATCGTAGAACTTCCAACTTCTTCTATAACTTCGCATATCAATTCCCCGGACTAATAAAAAAAGAACTTTATTTGCATACCTTTGACTCTTATACCATTATAAATTGGAAGACAAAATTAAATTGCAGTTAGAAATAAATATTCTAAAAGAAAAATTTGAAAAAATTGAAACATCTTAAGACTGACATCTTAACACATCTTAAGAAATAAAAAAAAAAGTTTTTCTAACTGAAAATAAGGAGCGACATTAAAACTTAAAACGAACAGAAATTACTCAGTATAGGAAAGGGGCTGTTCCCTCTTCAACGTCCCGCTCTTTACATTAAAGTTTGACTCTTTCTCTCAACTCTACTTTTTAAAACAGTAAAAAACTTTAGCATAAAGAGCAGGGTGCTGAGGAGGGAACAGACCCTTTCACGTATGGAGTAATTTCTAGTTTCTAGTTCTTGTTCTAGTTTCTCCTAGGTTTCTAGTCCTAGTCTTGCTCCTAGTTTCTAGTTCTAGGGTCTAGTTTCAGGCACTAATTCCAGGGTCTTATAAGGCTCATAGGTCCAAGGGTTTAGTTCCAGGCACTAATTCCAGTGTAGTAAAAGGTTTTTAGGTTCCAGGTTTCAGAGTCTAGCTACAGGCACTAGTTATAAGGTCTTATAAGGTTCTTAGGTTCCATGGTCTAATGCCAGGCACTTATTCCAGGGTTTTATAAGGTGCTTAGGTTCTAGGTCCGGTTCCAGGCACAAATTCCAGGATCTTATAAGGTTCTTAGGTCCCAGGGTCTAGTTCCAGGCACTAATTCCAGTGTATTATGAGGTTCTTAGGTTCCAGGTTTCAAGGCTATTGGGTACCAGGTTTCAGGCTCTAGTTCAAGGCACTAATTCCAGGGTCTTATACGGTTCTTAGGTTTCAGGGTCCAGTTCCAGGCTCTAGCTCCCGGGTCTTATAGGGTTCTTAGGTTCCAGGGTCCAGTTCCAGGCAATAGTTCCAGGGTCTTATAAGGTGCATAGATTCCAGGGTGTAGTTCCAGGCACTAATTCCGGGGTCTTATAAGGTTCTTAGGTTCCAGGTCCCAATTCAAAGCACTAATGCCAGGATCTTGTAAGGTTCTTAGGTTCTAGGGTCTAGTTCCAGGCAGTAATTCGAGGATATTGTAGGGCTATTAGGTTCCAGTTTCCAGGGTCAAGTTACAGACACTGGTTCCAGGATCCTAAAAGGTTCTTAGGTTCCACGGTCCAGTTCCAGGCACTAGTTCCAGGGTCTTATAAGGTTCTTAGGCTCCAGGGTTTAGTTCCAAGAACCAGTAACATTTGTCTTATAAGGATTTTTAGGTTCCAGGGTCTATTTGCAGGTACTAATTTCAGGGTCTTATAAGAGCTTATATATTTCGCTCATTCCAGGGTCTTATGTTTTTAGCACTAGTTCCAGGTTTCAGGGTCTATAAGGTAAATCTTATGTGCAGTCCATACAAAACAAAAGGTTACTATTTGTGGTAAACAAATCTTATCATTTTTAGTGTTCACAGTCCATAGTCCATAGTATTCATAGTCCATGCTACTTCCAGGGTTTTATAAGATTAAATAAAAAACACAAGTTTTTTTAACTGAAAGTAAGGAGCGACATTAAAACTTAAAACGCACAGAAATTACTTCGTATATGAAAGAGGCTGCTTCCTCATCAACGCCCCGCTCTTTACGCTAAAGTTTGACTCTTTCTCTCAATTCTTCTTTTTTAAAACAGTAAAAAACTTTAGCGTAAAGAGCGGGGCGTTGATGAGGAAGCAGCCTCTTTCATATACGAAGTAATTTCTGTGCGTTTTAAGTTTTAATGTCGCTCCTTACTTTCAGTTAAAAAAACTTGTTTTTTTTATTTAATTTCTGAACGTTTTTGAATCAATGCATGTTTTGATTTTGGCTCTCCGCAGAGGAATAATCAAAACGAAATTTGCATATTTTTTTTTTTTTTTTGGCTCAATGGCTTTCTCATAATTTTGATCGAATGATTTTGAGAAAAAAAAGCGGGGGACGAAGCCTAGTTGCCCCCCGATTTTTTGGTTAATTAAAAATACAACTAGAACTTTTAATTTTTTACGAATCTTTTTATTGGTAAAAGATTTACGTAACTTATAAATTAGCTTACGTAAAGAACTTTTGTATTCTCATGTTTTTATTACATATATGAGGGGATTCGCCCCATCGTCAGTACCTCGCTCTTTACACTAAAGCTTAAATTTTATCCCAATTCATTAAGAATGACCCCCTGAATCACAAAAGCCGTAGAATAAGTAGTTGAAATTACTGAAAATACTTTAGCGTAAAGAACGAGGTATTAGAAGGAGGTGAGACCCTCATATGGGTAATAATTTCTGTTTGTTTTAAGTTTTATTGCTGTTCCTTACTTCCAGCTGAAAAAGCTTTTTCACTTTTATTTTTTAATTGTTTTTTTTTAAATAATGCTAGTAAATCCTGCTCTCCCTTCATGGAAATTTTCTTCTCCCATTACATATTCTCGAAGGAAAGTTCCCCCAGCATATCCCCCTCTTCTCAACCCCTCCCCCAAGCCAAAAAAATCCTCCTGAAAACGCCTGTATACTTCCCAATAACCATTACTATATGTAAGCACAGGTCAAAGTTTGTAACTTGTTGCCCCTCCCACGGGGACTGTGGGGGAGTAAGTCGTCCCCAAAGACATAGTTATAAGGTTTTTCGACTACGCTGAATAAAATGGCTATCTCAGAATTTTGATCCGTTGACTTTGGGAAAATAATTAGCGTGGGAGGGGGCCTAGGTGCCCTCCAATTTTTTTGATCACTTAAAAAGGGCACTAGAACTTTTCATTTCCGTTAGAATGAGCCCTCTTGCAACATTCTAGGACAACTGGGTCGATACGATCACCCCTGGGAAAAAAAAAACAAACAAAAAAACAAAAAAACAAATAAACACACATCCGTGATCTGCCTTCTGGCAAAAAATGCAAAATTCCACATTTTTGTAGATAGGAGCTCGAAACTTCTACAGTAGGGTTCTCAGATACGCTGAATCTGATGATGTGATTTTCGTTAAGATTCTATGACTTTTAGGGGGCGTTTCCCCCTATTTTCTAAAATAACGCCAAGTTTCTCAGGCTCGTAACTTTTGATGGGTAAGACTAAACTTGATGAAACTTATATATTTAAAACCAGCATTAAAATGCGATTCTTTTGATGTAGCTATTGGTATCAAAATTCCATTTTTTAGAGTTTTGGTTACTATTGAGCCGGGTCGCTCCTTACTACAGTTCGTTACCACGAACTGTTTGATTTATGATCCTCACGCTGAGGGAAAGTATGATGTCGTTATTTATTCCTTTTCGATGTAGCGTCTCTTTGGTGTCTCAGGATGATAACTGTCTGAGGCTTTATAGGCTAACTATGAATACAGCTTGTAACTATACAGTCGCCCAACATACCAGCACATAATGACGTAATTAATGCTTCCCTGTATTTTGTGTAGAAGAAAAGAAAAATTTAGACAAGTACGAAGACGAAACATAAATGAGTAAACATAAACAAAATATGATTGAGTGAAAACATAATAAATATAATTTAGAACTAAACCTTAATAATAAACAGAGTGAGAGTGAGAGAGAGAGAGAGAGAGAGAGAGAGCGAGAGAGAGAGCGAGAGAGAGAGCGAGAGAGAGAGCGAGAGAGAGAGCGAGAGAGAGAGCGAGAGAGAGCGAGAGAGAGAGCGAGAGAGAGAGCGAGAGAGAGAGAGAGAGCGAGAGAGAGAGCGAGAGAGAGAGAGAGAGAGAGAGAGAGAGAGAGAGAGAGAGAGAGAGAGAGAGAGAGAGAGAGAGAGAGAGAGAGAGAGAGAGAGAGAGAGAGAGAGAGAGAGAGAGAGAGAGAGAGAGAGAGAGAGAGGGATAAGAAAAAGAATAGAACGATAAAAATATTTTCATTTTTCGTATTTTATTACAACTGGTAATTACTATTATATGATTATTACAGTATTATATTCTAAGTTATATTCTTATGCAAATCATTATTTTTCATAACATCCCAGCAGCTATTGGATGTTTTCTTTTCTTTTTTTGGTGTGGAGGTAATGGGCTTTTGTGGCCCGAGTTTTTACTTGGTGTATGATCTGCCAATAATAATAGTAATGACAATAATGGCAATAATAATAAAAATAATAATGATAGTAGTAATAACAATAATATTAATATTATTATTAAAAATAATAAGTATAATAATAATAATGATGATGATGATGATGATGATAAGAAGCTGAGTTGGATTCCACGAAAATTATCTCAAAAGACACTCTTTTGGGCGTGTACCTTAAGGAAGGAAACGAAAATTTCTATGTTTGGGAACGGACATAGGAGGCAAGAACCCATTTGCAGTGTTCTCAGAACAGTTCATCTGAATAGTTAAATGGGCGGAATTGCATTTTTTTTTTTTAATGTACACGCAATCCCACTATCCCAAAATTACTAATTGGCGTTAAACCATTTTTTTCTTCTCATTTAGTCCCCAAATAATTCAGAAGCATCTTTATACTTCTTTTTAAATGAATTATATCCTGTTTCTCCCTCAGAGAGATAGGTGAGAAATCGACCACAATCGGAGAATATATTAGTGAACGGACCCACCCCACCCTCCCTGGTTCCTAAAATGATATTGGTAAAACAAGTTTCTCCAGTATGTTTTAAAAAAAGAGTAAAAAAAACATATTTTTATCCTGTACCCTCTTTCCAAACTGGCTCATAATTTTCCCTGACTTAACCTTAATCTTGGTGCAAATCCTGATAAATTACTGCCTTTTAAAGTAGAAAATCCAGCTACCCACCCATCTCTACCCCCAAGCCTTCAAAAAAAGTAAAAAAGAATGACCATCAACACTGTTACATTAAGACTAAACACAGAGATATCAACCTCTGCTTCGACCTCTCCAGATTCTTCAAAATATTCTTCTTCATCTTCATAATCCTCATCTGTACAAACATCGAGATCAGTATCTGGCAGTGGTGTGGTTATCAAATCAGAGCAATCATATTTATTGCAGGACTCTGTACCAAAAGGAATTTTGTCAGCGTCGCAAGCTGTAGGATTTGATTCTCCATCTGTGATACAGAATATTTTACGTGCAATGATGCCACCTCCACACTCTTTGGAGCACTTAAATAGAAGAAAATAATTAGCTTCTTGAAATTTGATAAAGGAAAAGGCAGCGGCGTCAATTGCGGGGGGATCACAGCATTTGCCCCCTTCCCAAGATCCCCCCACCTCTGCCCTAAATTTTTTCAAATAACGTTTTTTATTAATTTCATTGTAAAATAGGTTTTGGCATTTTCACTGAAAAATTAATGCCCCTCCCAGATTTTGACAAATTCATTTTGCCGCCTCCCTAATTTCCGGGAATTGACGCACCTAGCAAAAGTAAAAATCAAAGGATGGATTTAGACCGGTATCCTCAATGGTTCATCATTCGTTTAAAGCCTTACTAAAGAAGAACTTAACTTCACAATCCTTGTTACTCCCTAGCCAAAGGTAGTCAACTTACAAGAAAGTGTCAATCAAGCGCAAATGCAGAAAGCTACTTTATGGTCAAGTGTCTTGGCCACAGTGTCTTGGTACACTGGGGCCAAGACATTTGACCATAAAATAGCTCTAGCACTCCTAATAGCTCCTAAAGTCTTTTGAAATACAGTATTGAAGACTTAACAAAGTAAAAACAAACCAGGGCTTGAATCGTCCCAGTACAAACTTTCCAACCCTCTGCAGTGGAAGCTAAAGTCAGTTAGATAAAAAGCGAAAAAATTTGAGTATTTTCAATATTTAAAAAAAGCATTTCGTAATTAACTTAAGATTTGTTAGCATGGTTCCGTTTAGTTGTAGCTGCCACGTCTGCAGTTGTGTCATTTAGTTGTGTCAATCAAGCGCAAATGCAGAAAGCTAATCTGTGGTCAAGTGTCTTGACCACAGTGTCTTGGTACACGGTGTGTAGTAGTTTTGAGATAGCCATTTTATTCAAAATAGTACAAACATTTTGTAACAAGGCTTTTGGGGTTGAAGCAAATCCTCAAAGCCTGGGGGCAAGGATTGTAAGTTATGACCCGGGGACACTTAAGGTTTTATGGAAGGGATGGTTGTAGAAACTTTAGAGGAGGCTCATTTTGTTCAAAATTGGAATTTATAGTTCCATTTTAAGAGTCCAAAATGATGGAGGACAATTAGCCTCCCCCTCCCCTCGTCTACCCCTCTTTTCACCAATACGAATCTGATTGAAATTTTGAGATAGCAATTTTGCTAAAGATAGTCCAAAGAATATATAACAATGCATCTAGGGTTGAAACCCCCACGTGCTCTGAAATAGTGTTGTAAGTCATGCCCTGGTGGCATAAAAGGTTTTTGTTGGATCAAAGGTGAGAAGTATTAAGAGGTCAATAGAGCCAAACATAGTATTTTGTTTGAACAAAGGCTGATCTTTCAATTCAATGTGTCTTTTATAGAATTTGTTACTAATTCCATCCTATTGGAAATAACACAAGCATGACAAGTTCCGTCATTCCAATGATAATAGCCTAAGAACACAAGGCCACCTACAGAAACTGTCAAGATCAAGCATGAAAAAAATATTTCTGGGGATACAAAAGAGAATCATAGGCAGTGCAATAGCGCTACCTAAGTAAAGAATGATGTAGGAACAACGTGTTATTTAATTTATTTTTTGGCTTTCTTAGACCAGGAAGCTTCATATAAAAGGGGTTGTCGCAAGAAGTTCGAAAGGGGCTCATTCAATTTGAAATTCAAAGTTCTAATACCCTTTTTAAGAGTCGAAAGCAATTGGAGGGCAACCAGCCCTCCTAAGAGAATACTTTAGAAGAGATCTTAGTGAGCAATCTGGCATACTGTTTCCTAACATTATTCTTTTTTGTGTCATAGAGTGGACGAGTTGTCCCTTTTCTTGCCTTGTGGCCACCAATGCTGATAAGGTATAAATTTGTGTTCCTTAACAGATAAAAGAACAAAAATTCCAAGAATTGAATATTACAAAACAAAATAATGACGAACAAACCAATAGATAGAAATAAAAATAACTCCCAAACAAAAGCTTTACAACTTAATCATATAAAACCAAAGGTAAAGAACCTCAACGTCATTGATCCAATGAATTTCAACTAAGAATAGTAAAAGTAGATTATTCATTCAAAACCATCCCTTATTAATATTAGCTTTTCTGCTGTTTTTGGCTGTTAACGTCGCATAGTTTTTAAATGAAACATCAAGATGATGGTGTAAAGATATTTTTGTTTAGATTGCACGCCATCTTTTTATATTAAAATAGTATGGGAAATTTTAAGGGTGTTTTCACCCCTGGCTGTACTAAAAATTGGATTACTTGTCAAATTTCTTTATACGGCAATATTTCTATGAGTTAGCGGACAAAGATGTCATGAGCAAATTTTACGGGGGAAGGGACGAAGAAAAATTATACACAAAACAGCATTTGATAATACATGCAATGCATCACAACATTACAATACATAGGTAATAGACACGATACATCACAGGATAAGTAATATTAATCTTGGGTCCCCTCCATACACAACACAAAAAACAACATAAAAAAGTAACAATAACAAAAAACACAAGTTTAAATTACTATCCTTTCTTTACTACTTCATTAACATATTTGCAAAAATGAATGATCATCGTTTTTTAAATTGTTTGCAAGATATCAAAAACTGAAGGGTTTTGCATAATATTTCATCTTCATTTTAAGTTTTATATATAAAGATTATTTTAATAAATATTGTATTTATAATCAACCCTGTTCAATAAAATACGCGGGGTTAGAAACTCAGCTATGAATGAGGGGAAGCTTATACAAGATGTATATGAGTGATAGATCATAAGAGAAGAAAAGAGATCATAAGAGAATAAAGGAATGTAAAGAAAGTAGAGAGAGCACTAAATATAAATTAAGGGTATGTAAGGGAGGCCTAGGATAAAATTATTGAAGATCTGGAAGATTCAGCCAAATAGCATATTAGTAAAATATTGTGATGGTATGTTAATAAATTGAGACAAAGTAGTCAGTCTGGACTTCTCGTAACGATGAAAATGGGGCCTCAGTAATAAAGTGCCAAAGAATAGAACTTTTTGAGAATGTAATAAACCGTGATGAAATTACAGGAAAATAACATAGAAATGAATGAAAATGTTTGTGACACTTTGGAAGTGAAGAAATGTTTATTTTACGAGGAAGAATTAGAGCCAGTGCTTAAAAAATGATAAGGCTTCAGATGTCAATAGTGTTGTAAATAAATGCCTTAAATATGGTAGTTTTGAAGCTAGAGATAAACTATTGAAGATTATGAATATAATTCTTGAAAAATAAAAATTGAAGTGCTTAGCGATTTAGGAAATTCTAATTAAACGTCCCTAATACTTTAAATAAGCCAAAAATAAAGTAGTGAAGGTAATATTCTAGTTTAGCTACTTTTTGCTATCTTGGAAAGGGGTTAGGCTAGGAAAATAAAACTTTCAGGGATGTGTCTACATATGTCCTTGGAAGGTATTTTGAAATACCTGTCTCCACTCCTTCTAGAGGGCCCTGACCTTTGATGACCTTTAAAAACTTTGTCGTATAAAAGTGAAACCTTGCAAAATAAATCCTCTGCTTAAATGAAGTACAACAAAACCGTTTCCAGCTTCACAACTTTGCTCATTCCTAATTCATTAGGTTTCAAAGATCCGCAAATACATTTTCTAAATATAGAAAAGAACTCATAGATATGGCTTAAAATTCTACTCAAACAACAGGAATTGCCTTTTAACAAAAAAAACTGATAACAGAAAATTAAGGTAAAATGATGTTTTGTCAAAGACCTGTGAAGTAAGCAAATTTCTAAGATTCAGTAATCAGAAGAGGGTTAACACGGTAGCTTGGCAATACCTTCTCAGAGTATATTTTTGGCCCTGGATTAATTACTGTAAGTTCCACTTTCTTTGCCTTACCCCTTTACAAGATAGCAAAAAGAAGTTAAACTAGAATTTTTCCCTAGTAAAGACAACACACACAAAAATTACAAAACTTTTACCTTTGAAAATGGACCGGTAAACCATTGACCTTGACATTGTTCATTGTGGCATTCAGTCGTGTTTTCGTATCGTTTTGTTGGGTCGCAGAGTTCGTCTGATACTTCAGTCACACAATCACCCTTTTTTGAACCACAGAAGACACGACGGGTCTGAATGCCTTTCCACAAAAAGAAGCCATTAAAATCAGCAAATGTTATAAGCAAAATTCAGCTAAGTCTAAGCAAATTATCAGTTCAAATGTATCAAGCAAATCGGTAGCCTTTGTTCTTTACTTTTTACGGACAATATTTGTTTAAAACACTACACACATAAAATGACAACATGCTCATAAGAGAGCAAAAGAACTGAAAGTAGGGAGA